>NC_055990.1:165670347-165897847 GCF_018446385.1 Zingiber officinale
TATTTCCAAGTACGAGTGCTCGTTGTGTCGATCAGCTTAAGGGAGCAGACCTATGGTCGATCGACAATCTTCAGCAGACTGACAGGCCAATAGCGGTCACACATCAAACCGCTGAGCCACGTCAGTCCGATCGGAGTCCAGAAAGGGACGAAGATGATCGGATGAAAAAGCTTCATAGACAATTTTATCCAATCAGTCAGACTTGCAGCCTTCTTCGACTAGACTTGAGGGGGGAGACATGTGAAGTAGTGATAAGGAAGGGCCCACCCTACGGAGGACCATTGCCACGGTGGAGGTCAAAGTCAAGGCTGTCAACACTTCGATATGATCGGTCGGTCGGCCTGTGGGTCGCCTGACCGGGAGAAAGGGTGGTCGATCCGACATCACCTCTGGCTCGGCACTGAGCCGAGTAGCAGACGCTCAAGAAAGGAGTGCCAAAGATATGCGCAAGGTAGGCTAAGCGACAAGATTCGGGACATGCACAGCGGGATATTGGCCAAGCAGATGAGACACAAGTGCGGTTAAGTGCTAGCCAAGTGGATGGGTGTACCCGGTCTGCTAAGTAAGGGCTGAGCAGCATGCTCGCTCGGCCTAATGATAGATCCACAGTGCCATCCTTTTGGGAGTTAGTGTTGTTGACAGTCGGCATGGTCAGACAGAAGATTGTATGGCGGAAGCTTCCACTATCACTTCAGAGATATGCATGTCCTATTAAGGTACTATGTTAGAGACACTTTACTGACAAGTCTTTTCAGGAAAAACTTGGGGAAGCGTGCTAATCTTGGGAAGTATGCATGCGCGTTACAGGAGCTCTATATAAATGAGGGTCCAAGCATCGGCGCAGGTATGCGCAATACACTATTGTTGCTACTGTTCATTCTTGTTCCTGTTGCTCCATTTCTTTACATCGCCGGTGACTGACTTGAACATTGGAAGGCCAACGCCGGGGACCCCTTCTCTGGCTCGGCACTGATGTGAGCTATGTTGCAGGTCGGAGCGGAGTCTACACGTGGTCAGCAGGAGCGCCATATCCCCAGCATTCCGTCTCTTCGACTTCCAAATAGGATCACTACAATTGTAGCAGCTACACAATCATAATTGCTACAACATGGTTGATACGGGTAGTAATTTATAAACCCAGAAGATGATGAGGCGGCCATAGCCAAGGCGGCGTGGAGGTCAAAGTTAGGATAGGGGTGTATGTACTCCCCATCTGGTCCTTCCACTCGCTCGGCTTCAAAGCACTTAGGTCTAACCTGACCGGGTTGCAAGACACAAGGGAAAGGGTTGACCAATCAGTTAAAGGCTAGACGGGCTTAACGCCCTTAGCCTCACAAAGCCTCTTATGAATCCCTGACCGAATGAAGGTTAACCATGCTTAAAGAGGCACTTAACCTCATAAAGCTAAAAGCCCGGACGAGTTTAAAGACTGGATGAGTTTACCACGTAATATCGGCCAGCTAAAAGCCAGCTGAATTTAACGTCCTTAGTTTCCTGAGCCTTTTCATGCTTGACCGACTCAAGGGTTGGCCTGGTTAAAGATACTTAGCTTTACAACTTCCTAGGAACGACCGACCGAATGAAGGTCGTCCATACTTAAAGAGGCACTTCGCCTTATACAATTTCCTATGAACTCCCGACCGAATGAAGGTCGATTGGGTAAGTACTTAACTTCATAAGGCTCTCTGTGTACTCTAGGTCAGGCAAAGACTGGGTGGGCTCACTGATACTTAGCCTCATATAGTTTTTGATATACACTCGACCGAATAAAGGCTGGTCGTACATAAGACTCTTTGTGTACACCCAGCCAGATAAAGATCGGATGGACTTAAAGACACTTAGTCTCATATAGCTCTTGATATACGCTCAGCCAGATAAAGGCTAGTTGAACATAAGGCTCTCTGTGTACACCCGGCCGAATAAAGACTGGGCGGGCTCAAGGACACTTAGCCTCATATATCTCTTAATGCATGATCGACTAGATAAAGCTCAATTGAACATAAGACTTTCTGTGTACGCCCGACCGGATAAAGACCGGGTGGGCTTAAGGACACTTAACCTCATATATCTCTTAATGCATGATCGGTCGGATAAAGACCGATCGAACATTAGGCTTTCTGTGTACACCAGGTCAGACAAAGACTGAACGAACTTAAAGACACTTAGCCTCATAAAAGCTCTCAATAAACGCTCGGTCGAATAAGGGTTGGCTGAGCTTAAAGGCACCTATCCTTAGGAGGCTTCACATGTACAGTAGGTCGGGCAAAGGTCGACTGAGTTTAAAATTATTTGATATCATCTCTTAAATGAAACTTTAATATACACAATTTATCATATAACTTCTTGAATGGATTTTCATCATACTTTAGGCACCATATTAGTCTCTGAATAGATTTTTATAGTATTTAGTACACGACAGAGCAGATTAATACAAAAGCAAGCATAAATATGACCAGTCTTGGAGATCGGTCGAGATATACTCAATAGACATTATCTGACACCTTTATAACAGCTTATCAAAACTTATCGGCGAATATTCCTTCGAAGTTTATCATGTTTCTCATAAGCTAAACAATTATTACAGCATATCTCTTTAACCGCCTTAGTGATGGCGTAAGATATAAACGACAAAAGAGATACATCAATAGATAGACAAAAGATTTCTTCGACAGTTATTGCACATTGCTCAGGCTGTACACTTTTTATCACCTAACAAACTCTAACAACTTAGGGCACTTCATGATCATGGAGGTTATGAGAGGTGGTATATAAAAGGGGGTCCTCTTCGTTGGCAAGGTACGCAATGGGCATCATCTAAACCCTACTGTCGCGTGTATCTTCTACTGTTCTTCACCCACCAGCCAAAAACTATACTGATTTAAGCATCGGAGGGTCTTGCTAGGGATCCTCTCTCTGGTCTTTGGTCACTAACGCTTTGTTGGATCATCAGATTGTGTGCAGGATTAGAGGAAAGTTCTGTTCTAGGTTGAAGAAGTCTTCCTTTGGTCGACAAACCATCCACTAGAGCCAGCGCGCCATCTTCTCAACTTTCAGACAGGATCAGTGGTCATGATATGTTAAGTTAGAGTTGTAGTAGTTACGATTCTGTAGTTGCTATTGCATAATTGCTACAACATGGTCATGATGTGTGAAGTCTATGTTGTAACAAGAATGAATTTGTAATTGCTATAATGTGGTCATGATTTTGTTCAATCATGTTATAGCGGGTACAATTCCATAGCTGTTACAACATAGACTTGACATTATAGCAACAACTGACTCCTAGCTATTACAATGTGATTGAACAAATCATGACCACGTTGTAGCATCTTTGATTCCGTAGCTGCTACAACACAGACTTAACGTTTGTCACTATTACAATAAAAAAAATCTACTACACTAAAAATCGAGCACAACTGTGCAGTAGGAGTACTTGCACAACATATCATTTTATAAATATAACCATGTTACCCTATATACCTTATGTCGCACATCTCGTGCATGCCTAAAAAAATTTCGGTTTAAATATTTTTGCTTAATATTATAACTCAACCCCTAAACCCTAAAGGAAAAATGTTATTGGCATAATCGAGAACTTAAAAAAATCAACAAAAAACTGAAAATACTACCAACGATATCTGTAGAAGACATGGTTTAACAAAAGTACCACCATTGTGGGTGACACTCATAGCTAAATTGATTAGGGTGCCCGAAAGTGATTCGGTCGCGTTAACCTGTGAGGGTCATCCATGCATGCCTCCCATTGGGGGTGTGTATACTATCAAGCCTAATATACCTATAAAATTATATATATATATTAATTAATGTGAGCTATCTGACGTGGCCAAAATTTAATTTTTTAATCTCTTTCTCTTCTACATGCAACAACTTTTTTTCTCTTTCGTCTTAAATTAAAAAAACAACTCGTTTCTCTCTGCTATGATTACATGCAACAATAATTGTGGTGCTGATTTTTAAAGGTGATGTAGCTGCTACAACATTATAGTAACTACTACACAATAACTGTTACACATTGTAGCAATTACTACATCATTGTAACAGCTACTATACAATTGTAGCAACTATTGCATACTTGTAGCAACTACTTCACAGTTGTAACAGCTACTCCACAGTTGTAGCAGGTACCTCATAGTTGTAGCAGCTACTTCACAGTTGTAGTAGCTACTTCACAGTTGTAGTAGTTACTGCACCGTTGTAGCAGCTACTGCACAGTTGTAGCAGCTACTGCACAATTATAGCAGCTACTTCATAGTTGTAGCAGCTACTGTGTCATTGTAGCAGCTACTTCACAGTTGTAGTAGCTACTTCACAGTTGTAGCAGTTACTACACAATTGTAGCAGCTACTTCATAGTTATAGTAATTACTTCATAGTTGTAGCAACTACTTCAGAGTTGTAGCAGTTACTGCACTGTTATAGCAGCTAGCAGCTTCTTCACAGTTATAACAGCTACTGCACCATTGTAACAACTACTTCATAGTTGTAGCAGTTACTACATAGTAACTACTACAAGTTGTTGCAGCTACTACATAGTAGTTGCTATAACGTTGTATCATTACTATCACAATAATTTTTTACATGTAATAATAGGAGAAAGAAGATTATATATATATATATATATAACCACACGCTCTACGTCGCACACTCCTTGAGCACTTCAAAAATATTTTATGCTTAATATTATAATCCAACCCCTAAACTCCAAATAATATACTTGCAAGCCAAAATAATAATAATAAAATAAAATAAAAATGCACTATCCCTCAAGGTGGTCGCTCACCGTGGGTGAGCATGCTAAAATTGCACTATATATATATATATATATATATATATATATATATATATATATATATACTCCATGCACAGTACCTTCCTTAGGGTAACATTTCACGCTTCAATATAATTATATTGATTTTATCTTATATGGTAGCTTTATTAATACTTGGTTATAAATGCGGCATGCGATACACATTCTGTGAGCACCTAAAAACGTTTTTCACTTTGGTATTTTTGTTTTTGTTTAATACATGGTGGTAAAAAATAAATACGTTTGTCTCAGTGTCCCCGCCAATCCGTCCCAGGGCAACACGGAGGAGGTAAATCACGGGCGACTATTAGCCGGGCTACTAGCCTTTGAAATAGTGACTAGCACATAAGGAAGACATTTTTATCTCGGCTTTACCAAGATTTGAACTCCAGACCTTTTGTGTTTAATACATGCTACAATAGGAGATGGTCCAGACTCATTTGCAATATAGGATGAACATTAAAGTCATTTTCTATTTAAGCGAAGGGTCAATGGGATGAGTTATAACTTGCACTTCACTGCCTACAAAGAAAGGTTCAATGGTCGGTTGATGAAGTCTTCATTCTGTCTTTATAATTCTAAAAGAGCTTTGTTCTTTGGTTCAGTTACATAAGTTAGGTGATAATCAGAATTAAGGTATTTAGGGCAGACACTTTAATCTCTTTTTGAACCCTATGGGAAATCGACCACCGGTTCACTTCAATTCAATTCAACCTGTGAGAAAGGAAAAAGTCAAAATTACAATAGGTGCAAGAGAGGAGTGTTGGGACCTTGATGCCCAGCTAGAAGGAGGTGAATAGCCTGATCATCCATTTTGATCGCTTCCTACACTTGTTCACAGCGGGATACAAAAATAAACTAATAAGATGAAAGCTAATCTATAAACAATAAAGATAACAAACCAAACGACATATTCGTTTACGTGGTTCAGAGATAATTTGCTCCTACTCTATGGTATGTCCGTAAGGTTGACGAGATCTTAATCCATCCTGGATCAATCCTGAGCAAACTCTGGCTAGCACAACCTCCTTGTCGATGGAGAAATCTTATCATAACTCTTGACCACAAGCACTTGGATCACAAGGAGAGCTTTGGAGACTCTAATAGGGGTTAACCACCTGCATTGTTGTCATCCAAGCCAGCCATCCTAAGTTCCATTATATAGAGTTTGAGGGGAAAACATCCAAGCTGTATCCCACTACCAGTCAATTGGCAAAGTTATTAGTCGACTGGCCTCTATGAAAAAAATCGACCGTTACACTCTAACGGCTTGAAACCAGTCGACTGCCATACTTACCAGTCGACTGGTCTTCATGGGCTAAGCCAACAAAAGTATTTTGTTCGTTGCCAGTAGACTGGTACTTTTACTAGTAGACTACACCAGTTGATTGCACCAGTCGACTGTACTTTGCCAGCTAATAGTGTGTTCATGTGACGTTCTATTTTTGTTGGAATGATTTGGTTATGGAGATTATTTTGTTTAGAAAATTGATTTGAGAGTTGGTTTTTGCTAAGTGAGGAATATTTTGAGCTAATCTAATTCATTGCTATTAATTCGTTATTTGTGCTTAGCGTGTTTTAATTTAGTTTTGTAGGTAAAGAGTTGGACGCATTGTCACACTAGGTTCACCTAAGTTCAACCAGCTTGGAATTTGAACTTAGTTTGCGCTAACCCAACCACTATTGAAATCCAACCGAAGTTATGTGACTCAACCCATTTGATTAGCTACTGTTGAACCAAGTTCAAACATGGATTTAAAAGCCAAGCTTTGGCACGATGAATAGTGGCTTCACTATTGTTCATCATGCCAGCGTCTTCTCGAGAGCACGAGAGGGAGCCCCGTTTCCCATCTTGATTTCAGATTCAGTTTTCTTCATCGACGACAAACTTTGAGCTACCAGCGTCTAGCATCCAAAGAGGGGGAAGTGAGCAATGACGAGGAGTTTCCCACGTCGCAACATTCTTCTGTGTTCCTCTGTCGCATCACAAATCGAGGGTGTTTTCCCGATTTGTGAGTTTCACTAGCTAACAAAGATTTCAATGGAGTTTTCCCAAAGCTCTGCATCCTTTCCATCTTTCATTTCATCCGTAATTCATGAATTGATTAGATCAATTGATTAGAGCTCTCAATTCTAGAAGTAACTCCTCTTATTTTTTGTGCGTTGAGTTTGTCGGTCGATGGCAAGCTTGAAGGAAGGTACCCAGGAGCTACGCGTGTCGTCTGCACTAACTGGGAGCTTGGATTTTCTTTGTCGATTGCTTGAAGAGTGTTCTCTAGGAGCATTTCTATTTGTCAACAGGAAGAAGGAGCTCGATCCATGATATGAGTTGAGGAATGTTTTCTTTATCTTTGATGTTTTATTTTATTTTTTTCCCTTTCATTGATTTACTCAGATCTGATGATCTGATTACTTGCATCTGCAATATCCTTTTAGTTTCAAATCTATGCAGTTTGGTTGCTGTTTTTCATCCATTACTTTACTAAAATAAAAAATCCTTGATCTTTTCCTTTGATTCGTTGCAGTTTAAATTGTGTGAGCAATTTGAAGTTAGGTTTTTAGTTCAATTAAGTAAATCATGTTGAGTTCACTTTGTCGAAGTAAGTTGTTTAATATGAGTTGAGGTTCATTTTTGTTCTTTCGTTCATTGTGCTAGCATGATTAGCTATACATTGATTGTAAAACTGTTGGATACCTTCTTTTAGATAAACCAAAACCAAAACACCCATTTTCATTAGAAATCCAAAAAAAGAATTTAACATCTAAATCAAGCACACATTTATTAGTCATCCTTGGAAAAATATAACTTGGGACCTAGACTACATCTCTTCTCTCAAATTAATTTGAGTTTTCAACAATTAATAATTTGAAGTTCCACGTGACATGCAATATGATTGACATCATCGATCGACTGGTAACTCTGCAACCGTAAATTCTGCATCCTTCTAAGTTGTTGGTTCTCCACCACTAGTCTATTGAAACATATACCAGTCAACTGGTAAACCCTAACTTTAGGTTTTAACCCCAAGTACAATCATCATGCACTCGTCCTTGCCCAACCAGCCTAGACATAGCCTTCTAGTCTCTTCCATCAGGCTTGTGACCCTCGAATATCTCTCCATCCTTCATGCCTTGCCTTTTGGAGTTTCCTTTGGCCTCGTCCTTGTTGTTGGATCTGTTGGTTGCTACTCGGAAAGCCTAGAGGTTCCATTGTACAAAAATTTTGTATAAAGGTCTGAACCTTTTCCTAGCTACCATGTGTTCTTTTAAATTAAATTTTGGATCGCCTGCGGAACTTAACACGTTTGATCCAAAACTTAATCTATTTGTTCTTTTAGGTTTTGACTTGGATCTCCTGCGGAACTTAACACGTTCGACCCAAGTCACCTTAAGTTATTAATTCCATTAAATATTAATTTCCATAATCGGTTCCCAGTACTGACGTGGCGAGGCACATGACCTTCTTGGATATGGGAGCAACCACCACCAACTAGATAAAACCTTTTATAGAAAGCTAATATTTAATTTCCTAAAATAACTTTAGGTTAACCGAAAAGAACAATCAAATCACAAGGAAAAGAAAAACAAAAGAACACTATATCGAAAACAAATTCGAAACTCTAGAATCGTATGCCTCTTGTATTTAATATTATTTCCAAAAATAACTAGTATGATGCGGAAACAAAAATTACTAGTTATACCTTTTAGAAAAACCTCTTGATCTTCTACCGTATTCCTCTTCTAACCTCGGACATTGTGTGGGCAACGATCTTCCGAGATGAGAACCACCAAGCACCTTCTTCTTCCTTACAAGTTTCGGCCATCAAAACTTCTCCTAGGATGAAGAGGTTCGGCCACCACCACCATGCTCCAAGGGACGCTAGAAAAGAGGCTTCTTTTCTCTCCTTCTTCTCCTTCTTAGATCCTGCCACCAAAGCTATCTCCACCATGAGAAGGTTTCGGCCACACAAAGGAGAGGAGAGGAAAGAAAAGGCCGGCCACACCCAAGGAGAAAAGAGAGGAAAAATAGAATAGAGTCGTTAGCATTGAAGCTTCCTCTACCCCCTCTTTTATAATCCTTGATCTTGGCAAATAAGGAAAATTTAATAAAAACTTCCTTAATTCTTTTGCCATTGAAAAGGAAAATTTATTTAATTAAAATAATTTTCTCTTTTCAAATTATAATGACCCTCTCTTCCCCAAAACAAGGAGAGTTTTAATTAAAACAAAATTAAAACTTCCTAATTTGTTTCTAGAAATTTATAAAATTTCTCCAATAATTTTAATCCCTTCATGATTGGTTAATAAAAGAAATTTTATAAATTAAAATCTTTCTTTTAAACATGTGGATAATTTCCAAAAGGAAAGTTATCTCTAAAATTAAAATCTCCTTTCAATCTACAAATAAGGAAAGATATTAAATCTTTTCTTAATCTTTTAGAAACTAATAAAAGAGAATTTTTAATTTTTAAACTTTCTTTAAATCATGAATATAATTAAAAGGAAAGTTTTACCAAAATTAAAATCAATCTTTTAATCTACAAATAAGGAAAGAGATTTTAACTCTTCTCTTAATCTTTTGTAGAATCTTATAAAAGGAAGGATTTAAATTTTTAAACTCTCTTTTAAATTATATTATCCACATAAGAAAAATTTTAAAATTAAAATTCCTTTTTATTTTAATAGGGCCGACCACATGAATTCACCAATGAACATACCCATGGCTGGTCTCTAAGTTAGCTTGGCCGGCCCCTATAGGATGGGTAAGAAGGTGGGTATAGGTGGGTATAGTACTCTATAATTAAGAGGCTACGATAGGGACCGAGAGGAGGAATTGGTTTTGGTCTCCCGATGAAATTAAGCATCCCGTGTTCGCCCCGAACACACAACTTAATTTCATCAATAATAATTCATTCCACTAAAGAACTATTATTGAACTACCGCACCAATCCCAAATTACATTTTGGGCTCCTTCTTATTATGTGTGTGTTAGTCTCCTTGTGTTTAAGATAACAAATGTCCACTAATTAAGTAAGTTACTGACAATCACTTAATTAATATCTAGCTCCAAGAGTAGTACCACTCAACTTCATCATCATGTCGGACTAAGTCCACCTGCAGGGTTTAACATGACAAACCTTATGAGCTCCTCTTGGGGACATTCTCAACCTAGATTACTAGGACACAGTTTCCTTCTATAATCAACAACACACACTATAAGTGATATCATTTCCCAACTTATCGGGCTTATTGATTCATCGAACTAAATTTCACTCATTGATAAATTAAAGAAATAAATATCAAATATATGTGCTTGTTATTATATTAGGATTAAGAGCACACACTTTCATAATAATTGAGGTTTTTGTTCCTTCATAAAGTCAGTATAAAAGGAATGACCTCAAATGGTCTTACTCAATACACTCTAAGTGTATTAGTGTAATTATATAGTTAAGATAAACTAATACCTAATTACACTACGACTTTCCAATGGTTTGTTCCTTTCCATCTTAGTCGTGAGCTACTGTTTATAATTTATAAGGAAACCGATAACATGATCTTCTGTGTGTGACACCACACACCATGTTATCTACAATATAAATTAATTGAACAACTACATTTATCATAAATGTAGACATTTGACCAATGTGATTCTTATTTCTAGATAAATGTTTATACCAAAAGCTAGACTTTTAGTATACACTCTAACAGGATCTTCCTTTGCTAAGAGGATTCTCACCTCCAAGACTTCAACCATTACCAAATCATACTTGAACTTTTCTTATTGTACCTGCATCCTGCGCACTCATAATGCATATCAAATACAACAATAAATTTAATTTAAACTTTTATCTAAACATCAAAACCTAGAGCACTCAGATTTCTCCAAGAAAGAGGATGCCTGGCTGGCTTTGCTTCCTTTAGGTTTGTGGTAGGCTTGGAAGTGGGATTTCTAAGGGCCTAGATTGAATTGATTTTCTTATCAAAACTATACTTTTGAACTCAGCTTGCATATGTATGTCAGTTGGGCCAGATATGGTTCATATTCAGGCCCAACGTAAGTCTGATATAGAACCATATTAGGCACATGGTTCATATCAGGTCCACGTTGAGCTGATTCTTTCGATAATATTTTAACACATATAGAGAAGCCAAAATAAACAATCGATGGCACCGTTGGGCTCCTTACAACTTCATAAATCTATAGAACTTGAAATGGGTCCAATCAGACATGTCTAGGTCCATCAATGAGTTTCGATCAAAATTTATTGATTGACTTAATGATCTCAGATTCCAACCATTTCAGATCCTATGGATTTCTGAGGTTGTATGGAGTCTAACAGTGACTTTCATCGCTTATTTTGGCCTCTCCAAAGGTATTAAAATATTATTGAAAGAATCAGCTAAATCCTAAATGATGTGAGCTTGATATGATTTGCTTATTAGGTTCACGTTATGCATGCATGCAAAAGGGAATGGAAAGAGAAGAGAGGAAGGAAAGAGAAGAGAGCTTCATGCATATGAGAGACGAAAGAGAAGAGAGAGAGAGAAAAATGACAGAGAAAATAGAACAAAGAAAGAGAAAAAGTTAGATTTGTCAAGAGGGGTAGAACAGAAAGATGACATAATTGAGTGCGTCCTTTGATAAATACCAAAATAGTATATTCCTTTTGGTCAATTCAGAAACATGCATGTGCCCTTTGGTAAATTGAGACACTACATAGAACACAATCAAGATGCATTGCCATAAATAACCTAGCACCACATCTTCCAACTGCGATTGATTCGCATGCTTGTTTTCTCTAAATCTCATTCGTAGGCCTACTCATTCGCCCTTCGAGCAACCATCTTCCTTGGTTAGATCGAGATGATTTAACTTCTCAAGGGCCTCGGCACCTCCTGAAGCAACCTTGTTACTGACTAGGAGGGATCATCCCTCCACCCTTGGACATATTAATCGCTTTTAGTATCTTCACCACCTCGTCCATCTCTAGTCGTTTGAGAGAGTTCACATCCCAATAGAGTTTCATCACATTTGCCATGGTGAAGGCATGAATTTTATAAGCTCCGGGCTGATCGAAAAGAAAACCTCTGGGCTATGTATTTTGTTTTCTTTCCATTTCTTACTGGGCTAGCTTCCTCTTTTGCTCCTATTTTTTTCTTTCTCCCATAAAAAATCCCATGGTTCCTCTTTGTCATTGGCATTGGGTCCCCGGGCTATTGCCCAGGTAAGCCATCACGTGACTCCACTCTTTGCGGAGAGGGAAGAGTCGTGGAGAGGAGAAAACCTAAGGTAACATTTGATTTGATTATTTTCTATTTTCTGAGAAAAGAGAAAACATTGTTTGGTTGACAATTTTCATATTTATTTTCTAGAAAAGGAGATATCATTTTATGAGAAAATAAAGAATATCTAAAAATTATTTTCTAAGAAAAAATATGTGTTTTTCAGAAAATGAAAATGAAACAAAATGCACTCAAACTTTGCGGACGTCAATTTGGGGGAAAGGGTGAAGATAGCTCAAAAACAAATAAAAAAACTAAGGTGGCACTGGCACAGTGGACAATTGCGTAGGATATCTGCATTGTGTGTGTTTATATATATATATAGTACTCACCTAACGTGCTCGATTGAGTGAGCGAGATGTTCGAAAGTGCATTCAGTCACCCATGGGAGGTGAGCATCATAAGATTACTCTGTCTCCTTATATATAGGGTTCTGTTACCTTAAGGACCTTATGCCGTATACTCTATGCACACCCAAAAATTTGTTTTGATTTGATTTTTTTTTATTTTTTTTGTGATTATTATTATAATCCAACCCCCAAATCATAAAGGTAAAATCTCATTGGTATAACCGGGAGCTTAACAAAATCATAAAAAATAAAATAAAATAGAGAGGCGTAGACGAGTTCCACAGGCTAAGGTTCGTAGCCTAATCTCTCTATATATAAAAGTTTTAGGTGAGATATATATATATATATATATATATATATATATATATATATATATATATATATATATATTATATGATCTGAAAACGGTGAAGCAGTTGACCTCGTGAAGACTCCGCTCCACTTTACAAAACTAAAAACGTTAGTGGCAGACCATAGAAGAGGTTTTCGACGTTGCCCCTCTGATGCTCAAGTCAATCACCGGAATAATAGAAAGACGACAATTGATTCAACTGTTGCAAGTCGATTGGGTCAATTGATTGGGCAGAAGTTTATCGTGAAAAGGTGAAATCAATTGGGGCAATCGATTTTGGTATCCCTAATTGATTAGGACAATCGATTAAGGGCTAGTTCGCGAAAACACAAAGAGTTAGGGAATCAATTGGCCAATCAATTCATCCCAAACCAACCGATTGAGGCAATCGATTGGGGGAAGCAGAAAAGAGCCATTGCGTGATTTGGACAACTGGATTTGATTTGACGTGGCATTCGATTGAGGATAAGGTGAATTAATTAGGAGCCTTAAATCATTGTGATATAAAGGATTTCATGAAGGTTCAAATCACTTTCTTCTCCGCTATTCTCTGCATATTCTTGAATGATTTAGGGTGAACCCCTTTGATTGGTCACCTCGAAGAGGTGGATACCCAATAAAATCAAAGGTATTAATATTACTTTAAGTTTTCATCGTAAACCATCATCGATAAAGTGATTAGAGTTAATCAACTCTCCTCTAGCTCCCAACGCATCCAAACAATTAAGGTCGAATAAATTCCATTTAAGTTTTCAATATGATTAAGTTTACATGCGTAGTTGTTGAGAGAGAAGAGGAGAACTAGGAAAAATTGAGTTAAAAACAACTAGGTTATAGTTGGGACGACATGTATATGTTAATTTATCCTCCAAAAATTTAGTTTTCTGCAACAAAAAAAAAATTGTTGCAAGGAGGGAAGAATAAAATTAGGTACGATTCTTTGGGTAGCTTTTTTTTTAAATAATATAATTAATTTATCCTCGAAAAAGGTGTTTCTATTTTTTGAAACAAAAAATAATATGTATTTAAGTATATATTTTTTTTTGAAAACTTAGAAGTCAATTTATAGTTAAGTACGATTCTTTGGGTATTATTATTTTTCGAAACAATATAGTTAACTTATCCTCCAAAATTAAGATGTTGCTATTTTCTGAAACAAAAAAAATCATAACATATATTTAAGCATATTTTTTGGAAAGTTAGATGTCAATTTATAAAATAAACCAACATTAAGATATATAGCTAGATAGATTAGCGCAATTTAAAAAAAAACATAAAAAAAAATTATATCAACAAGCAAATATCATGTCTATATATGTCCTACGAAATATAAACTTGAGGAAGAACAAACTAAACTTATTAACATAGAAATAAACACCCACCATTAAAATGAGAATAACACATTGATTAAGATGGAGCAATATTAATTTCGAGGGGCCTTCTCCTTCTCCTCCGTACTGCTGTATTTTTTCTGTATAGAAAAAAAAGAATAGACAAATATCGTATGCAATAATATCAAATATCTTTTTGAAAAGGTTATAGATAAAATAAAAAATATATAAAAGACTTAAAAATCTCATCTTACATCAATGTAGAAGTTCTTTATCTTCTAATTATTTTTTGTTGCTCAGGCAAATTCTGATTTATAGAGCTGATGTCTGGTTTGGTAAAACTATATCTTGGGGGATTCTTAACTCTGTGTGAGAAGGAACTTACTACATCCGGTGTTAAATCCTGATCGACAATATTAAATACATTCTTAAAAAGTGAAGAACCCACAACGGTAAACAATAGTTAATATTACCAGTGAAAAAGTGATAATATGAGGGATAATTTCTTCTGGAACAGCAGCATCAATAACCCCTTGAATTGAAGATTTGCAAATTACAAAATGTAAGAAATTAACTACAAGTAATCAAATGTTGGAACACGAATATATAATAAAATGGATTTTATTATGTGAAACTATACACGTGCAATTGCCAACTAGCTAGTAAACATGTAATTGATACACAAAATTAGTTAACATTTTAAAAAATAAAAAATTAATACCTCTTGTTTCTGCAATGTTAATTGTAGTTTCATTTCCTCTGGATAAAGGATCTTGACAGGAAAAAAAGACAAGGAAACACTATTTAATTAATTCGAAATATAAGTAGCTAATAAACAACTGATAGATGAATAGTATGCACATATAATATAACATTACATTAACTTAGAATTTTAATACCTATCACAGTGTGTGGCGTAGCTTCCACAGCCTTTCTTTTGCCTATTAAGTTTTCTATATCATTTTTCATAACAGCAATATCTGCTGCCACATTTTTGAAACCTTCTTGGATTCTAAAAAATTGTCTAGCACATTCATCAATCCTTTTATATATATCAATTTGTATTTCGTCTGATAAACTGGTCTGCAATTTGATAGCATTATAAGTATTTAAAAAAAATATAAAGATTATAAAAAAGTCGCCAATTACTTAACTGTGCAACAACAGCTATATAAGACGATAGAGCAATTGGCATGATTACGTTGCCCTTTCAGTAAAATTAAACAGACTATATACTATACTCACTTAGTTATCTTAATTATTAATGTTACCTTGATCGGAGAGGTGGTTCCCTTTTTTTTCTTATTGCGACGACTGCCTTCGGCTGTACAACCTGTAAAGCATTTAAAAAGCCAAGCAGCGTAGCGCACCATGGAGAGAGAGACGATCACGATCGATATACAAGAAGTACTCCCAAGTGGCTGAACTAAATATTCAGAAAACATACGAAACTATGGCTTACGAACCCTAAATATAACTATCAGGCAAGAGGCTAAGATCGCATGGTGTTGCAATATCTAAACCAATTAATTTATATTATATTATTAATTTCTAGATATTATATTGGAACGAGCATCAAATTATGCCTAGATAGAATTTGTCAAAAGGAAACTTTATCAGTAATTTATTAATTTTTAAATAAATTAAAACTTACTATTTTCATGATTAATAAAAAAAAAATTAAATTAGACCTATTGCTTATGAAATATTAATATTTTCCCCTATATATATTACGATAATTTTCTCATATTTTTTGTATTTACTATTATTATATAATTTTTTTGTTTATATATATTGTAATTAATGATGATTTAATATTAATTTTTTTATGCATAGGTTTCCGATTTTTAAATGCATATTTGTTATCATGTTGACAGAGGCACATACGTGCATGTTTTCATTCGGGATATTCCCTAGCTAGCTACCTCTTTTTATTAGGAATGGCGCCATGTGTCAACTGATTACTCTGAATTATATTATTTCCAGATTTATTAGTTAGCGAGTCCGGCACAAGAGAAGAGCTAGTCTGAGTGACTCACTATTAGGGATGTTAAAAATGCATCCGATCCGATGACCTAATCTGAATCGATCCGACAAAAATCAGATTTGGATCGGATATTTTCAGGTTCGGGTTAGGGGTTTGAGAGTAAAAATATTTCGGGTTGGGTTCGGGTTGCTCCGGGTTGACTTAAATATAGGGTTTTGTGAATTTTTTTGAGATTAAATTAAATTTTATTTTAAAATTTTAGATGTTTTTATGTATATTAATTAATATCATGTTTGTATGATAATGATGGAGTATTTAGATAAAAGTGAAGAATTATAGGGAAAATAGTCCAAAAAGTCTTTTGAATCGAATTTTCGGGTTATATGGGTCGGGTTCGGGTTGATCGGATTGGTCAGGTTCGGGTTTGAGTTAAACTCGGATTCGGATCGAATTCGAATTAGGTTAAAAAAAAAACTTAACCCGACCCAATACGATCCGACCATTCGAATTGACACCCCTACTCACTATACGTCTATAGCTCGTGATATCGTACTTTAATTTTCGATCGACTCACCTTGGAGTTGATTTGTTGAATCTATCCGGTCGAAAAAGTTAACATAGTGTGACGTAACTGAGTTGTTTGAACTGGCTTATATAAGACGTGGATGAGTTAATCCCTGGCCTGGCCCGGTATATCAAAGCTAATAAAACTATTAAAATAGTAAATACTACATCTTCCCATTAATCAGCTCAAATTCTCTATCCTCAAAATTTTCTTTTCCCGTGTCTCACTCATTATCCCAGCCCACTATCAACGGGCTCTGACCACTGACCCGATTAGAACTATATCCTGAGGGGAAGATGAATCCAAGAAATCGTCGCCGACTTGATCGGTACCAGAATCCAGCCAAATCTAAGCAGGAGCTCTGATCGAAGGTGGAGGAAAGTCTGTTCAAATTCAGTACTCGGATTCCAGTGCCAATCACGCCGACGACGATTCCCCTAGGTTCATCTTCCGATTAGGGTATAGTTATAATCAAGTCGGAGGTCGTTAGTAGTGGACTAAGGTTGACAAGTGAGATACGGGGATAGAGAATTTAGAATTTTGAGGACAGATGATTTGAACTACCCATTAATTAGTTTATATATTTTATTTGTTAGAGTTTTAAAATTGGACCAAATGTTTTTTTTTTTTTTTTTTTTTTTTTTGCTATGCATGTATCATTATAATAAAACTGATAGATTTATAATATAGATTAGTGTAATATATTTATATATCTAGAAAAATTATAGCTAATATATCCCTACAGTGAATCGGATAACTAATAATTATATAAGATGCAGCTAATTAATAACCTGCAATGGTTTACTATCGTAATCCCAGACATATATATTATCCTGGAACTCTAAATCTAGAGTCTATGATGCTTAAATATAGTTTTCTATGTCAATCTTTATTATAAATATTATCCTAGATCGATCTGTGTTGAACTATCAGCATGAGCAACCATATCAATTATATAAATGCATTAAACTCGAATAACGAGCAACCATGATGTTTACAATTAACTAATTAAAAGATTTATTGATTTCTTTTATTCTTTATATAAGTTATATCTTAAAAATTATTTTAATTAAGTAATTAATACTTACGTTCCCCAAATATAGATTACTAATAACATTAATTAGTACTGCTCAATAATTGTTTAAATTTTGTAAAATTATATATATAGAATATTTTTTTAGCCATGGAGTAATGGTCGAATGTTTAGTTCCGCCGATTTGATCGATATTAATATGATCGGATCCGACGGTAAGAATAGGGGACCCCCGTTGAGGGGAGTCAACGCCACGTGGAAGTCAAGAGGTCAACTGGCCGATTGGAAAAGGGTGGACCGACCGGCCGATCGGGGTCTAAGCGGAAGCAAAGGTAACCCGACGGGGAGTCGGGTCGCCGACGCTCATGGTGAACAGGGTCGTCGGGCGGAGCGGACAACCCGCTCGGCCGAGGCATAAAGCGGTATTGCTGTGAATAGTTTCATCCGAGCACACGACCTGGAATCTTCCGGTCGGATGTGATGGGACGGCCGAGCGGCCGGACGCTCGGTGCGGGAATAGGAGACAAAAGGACAAGGGAAACATCGGGAAACATCTTCTGACAGCAGGTACGTTCAACGACCAGGCCATACGCAGGATCTTACGACAGAGGGTTCCGCTGTCCCATCAGAGAGATGCTCGGACTGTAACAGTATGGTGTCAGGCAAGCTCCTCTGACAAGCCCATACTGAGGTATGGTGAGAGGACACGTATTCACCTCGGTATGTGTGCATGAGCCTCTCCCTGGCTCTATATAAGGGTCCTCATTCTTCACCGGAGGTACGCGTTTTTTCACGCAGCCACACATTTCTCTCGTATTCGAAGCCACTTCTGCATTTCCTCTTGCCTGACTTGAGCGTCGGAGGGTCGTCGCCGGGAACCCCCTCCCGGCCCGACTTCCTTGCAGGTTCGCCGGAGATACGTACGGCCGACCGGAGATCCACGTCAGCAGTTCAGAGAGCGCCATGTGCCCAGCGTCCATCGCCTCAGCATTCGGACATGATCAATTTGGCGTCGTCTGTGGGAACACACCTGCATCCGAGCGGAAGCAATGGACGAAGCTGGACGACCGCACACGGTGATGCTCTCCACGGAGGAGCTCGACGCTCTAATCGAGGCAAGAGCAGCTAAGCTTGTGGAACAACAGAACAGAAGTCGCAAGCCGAGCAAATGGAGCAACAAGCGACTTCAGCATCAGGAGGCCGAGCGGAAGCACCGCCTGCCACGGTTCCATTTCATCGAGCCCTATTCCGTACGCCTCCTGAAGTCGCAACATTTAATCGTGATCGAGGATCTTCATCCGACGAGACACCTGTGCGAGACAACAGAAAAGGCAAGGCCCCCCGAACGGATGCCTCCCCCGAGCGGATCAACCGACAGTTTTCAGAGGCCATCTTGCGGGACCCTCTGCCAAAGCATTACGTGCCCCCAGCGATCGGGGAATACAATGGAACCACCGACCCGGACGACCATCTGGGTAAGTTCGACAACACAGCTACATTATATCAATACACAGATGGAGTGAAATGCCGAATGTTCCTTACCACCCTCTCGGGCTCGGCACAATGATGGTTTCGGAGGCTGCCGGACGGATCCATTACAAGTTTCAAGGAGTTCCGCACGGCCTTCCTCCACCATTTCGCAAGCAGTCGGCGTTATCAGAAGACCAGTGTCAGTTTATTTGCCATCAAGCAAGAGCCCAGGGAGCCGCTCAGAGCTTATATCCAACGATTCAACCGAGTGACCATGGATATTCCGACTGCCACCTCAGAGACAATGATGAATGCGTTCACACAAGGCCTCGTGGACGGTGACTTCTTCTGCTCACTTATTTGGAAGCCGACCAGAGACTATGATCATATGCTACACCGGGCCAATGAGTATATTAATGTGGAGGAAGCCCAGGCGGCCCGAAGGAAAGAAGCTCCAACCGAGCGGAATCCGCACACTGGTCACCAGCCGCCCAGAGGACCGCGAGCCGAAGCAGTTCGCCCTCACCACGCAAGGTCCAACGCTGTTCAAGAGGTAGCTGCCGAGCGGCCCAAACCAAGGAAGAAGGCATGGACCCCCATGTTTTGCTCGTTCCACTGGACTGACACACATAATACATGAGATTGCCAAAACCTTCCCTTGATCGCCCACCCCACTCCCCGGAGTGGCCGTCATCGATCACCATCGGCCAACAGGCAACAACGACACTATGAATCCGATCGGCGGACATCCAGAGGATCTCCCGAGCGGTATCATCCTCTGAGGCATGAGGATAATCCCCGGTTATCCAAGGAGCGTCCTAAGTCGTCCGCTCGGGAGGAAGAAAATAGAAACAACACGTCCCGGGGCGAAATCAACATTATCGCTGGAGGGCCGACCGAAGGCGACTCCAACAGAGCAAGGAAGGCAAGTGTCAGGCAGCTCCAGATCCATGCGGTCGCCTGCAGTCAAGAACGGGCGAGCGGACCCGAAATCAGCTTCGGGCCCAGAGACATGGAGGGAGTCGAAGTGTCACATGACGACACCCTCATCATCAAAGCGGTAATAGCTAACTACACTGTTCACCGCATTTTTATCGATACAGGCAGCTCGATCAACATTATATTTAAGAAGGCTTTTGACCAACTACAAATTGATCGAGCCGAGTTGCTGCCCATGACGACCCCCCTCTACGAGTTCACGGGTAACGAAGTTCTGCCAGTCGGGCAGGTCCGACTGGACATTTCGCTGGGAGAAGATCCGCTCAGAAGGACGCGGACGGCAAACTTCGTCGCGGTCGACTCTCCCTCGGCATACAACGTTATCTTGGGGCGACCAGCGCTGAGTGAGTTTCGAGCGGTCGTCTCCACCTTCTACCAGAAAATCAAGTTCCCGGTCGAAGATAAAGTTGGAGAAGTGCGAGGAGACCAGCTGGCCGCTCGGCGATGCTACGTTGAAATGGTCCGAGCCGAAGCTAATGCCGCGCAGAAGACGCCACGAATCGAGGTGAACGCCATAACAGAAAAACCACCCTTTGGTTTATGAAGAAAAAGAAGAGGTGCAGATTCACCCGACCCGATCGGAGGCCACCACATTTAAGTATCGCGCAGCATGAGCTACATGTCCGGCCGGACGCTTGGCCGGTGAAACAAAGGAAGAGGGACCTTAGCATCAAACAAAATGCCATCATCCGAGCGGATGAAGACGGACGGCAGTTTGATCGACCATGGAGCGCAAATCATCTCCAGCCGTACCGAGCTGGATGAGAGGTGCGCTGATGTAATTCATTTTGTGTATCTCTTTTGGGTGCCTGTGTCCTTTTAATGCAGGGAGCAAAATGATAAACGCAATTGGTATTATTCGCCGAACGGCAACCTCATGAAGACCCCGTGCCGTTCGGTCGGGCGTATATTATCCGAGCCAAAGGCTCGACGACGAAGACCCCGTGCCGTTCGGCCGGGCGTATATTATCCGAGCCAAAGGCTCGAAGACGAAGACCCCGTGCCGTTCGGCCAGGCGTATATTATCCGATCCAAAGGCTCGACGGCGAAGACCCCGTGCCGTTCGGTCGGGCGCATATAATACGTGATGAACTTAGCCTTAAAGGCCGTCGAGCGGCGACGTTAAACGCCAGAGTCGGACCGACGACTATGGCTTGAAGACCGTCGAGCGGCGACGTTAAACGCTAGAGTCAGACCGGCGACTATAAACCCCCCGGCTTGAAGACCGTCGAGCGACGACGTTAAACGCCAGAGTCGGACCGGCGACTATAAACCCCCCGACTTGAAGACCGTCGAGCTCCGACATTAAAAATCGAGAGTCGAGCCGGCGACTATAAACCCTCCGAGCGGAAGACCGTCGGGCGGCGATGTTAAACGCCAGAGTCGGACCAGCGACTATAAACCCCCCGGCTTGAAGACCGTCAAACGGCGACGTTAAACGCCAGAGTCGGACCGGCGACTATAAACCCCCCGGCTTGAAGATCGTCGAGCGGCGACGTTAAACGCCAGAGTCGGAACGGCGACTATAAACCCCCCGGCTTGAAGACCGTCGAGCGGTGACGTTAAACGCCAGAGTCGGACCGGCGACTATAAACCCTCCGAGCGGAAGACCGTCGAGCTCCGACGTTAAAAATCGAGAGTCGAGCTGGCGACTATAAACCCTCCGAGCGGAAGACCGTCGAACTCCGACATTAAAAATCGAGAGTCGAACCGGCGACTATAAACCCTCCGAGCGGAAGACCGTGGAGCTCCGACATTAAAAATCGAGAGTCGAGCCGGCGACTATAAACCCTCCGAGCGGAAGACCGTCTAGCTCCGACGTTAAAAATCGAGAGTCGAGCCGGCGACTATAAACCCTCCGAGCGGAAGACCGTTGAGCTCCGACGTTAAAAATCGAGAGTCGAGCCGGCGACTATAAACCCTCCGAGCGGAAGACCGTCGAGCTCCGACGTTAAAAATCGAGAGTCGAGCCGGCGACTATAAATCCTCCGAGCGGAAGACCGTCTAGCTCCGACGTTAAAAATCGAGAGTCGAGCCGGCGACTATAAACCCTCCGAGCGGAAGACCGTCGAGCTCCGACGTTAAAAATCGAGAGTCGCGCCGGCGACTATAAACCCTCCGGCCGGAAGACCGTCGAGCTCCGACGTTAAAAATCGAGAGTCGCGCCGGCGACTATAAACCCTCCGAGCGGAAGACCGTCGAGCTCCGACGTTAAAAATCGAGAGTCGTGCCGGCGACTATAAACCCTCCGAGAGGAAGACCGTCGAGCTCCGACGTTAAAAATTGAGAGTCATGTCGGCGACTATAAACCCTCCGAGCGGAAGACCATCGAGCTCCGACGTTAAAAATCGAGAGTCGAGCCGGCGACTATAAACCCTCCGAGCGGAAGATCGTCGAGCTCGGACGTTAAAAATCGAGAGTCGAGCCGGCGACTATAAACCCTCCGAGCGGAAGACCGTCGAGCTCCGACGTTAAAAATCGAGAGTCGTGCCGACGACTATAAATCCTCCGAGCGGAAGACCGTCGAGCTCCGACGTTAAAAATCGAGAGTCGTGCCAGCGACTATAAACTCTCCGAGCGGAAGACCGTCGAGCTCCGATATTAAAAATCGAGAGTCGAGCCGGCGACTATAAACCCTCCGAGCGGAAGACCGTCGAGCTCCGACGTTAAAAATCGAGTCGTGCCGGCGGCTATAAATACTCCAGGCGGAAGACTATAATGAGTCGAACCGGTGACTATAAACCCTCCGGCCGGACGTGGGCAAAAAAGAGGTCAGTCGTTTTGCCGATCGGCCAAGTAATCAAAAATACTTCGTGAACAACTATCGAAAAGCCCGTTTACGAAACAACATATATTCCGCCGAGCGGAGTAGATACGCAAAATACTTCCTAAAAAATCCCTTTCGAACACATGAGAAGTGGGTTGAAAGGCGAGCAACGAGGAGAAGTGAGGAAACATGAACGGTAGTTGGCGAGCCGAGCGGGAAACACTCATATTGATTAGCAAAAGTAAAAAAGCAAGCAAAAGGATTGCATAATTGCCAAGCGCCGAATTACAAGAAAGGATAACGTTTTTGGCCGAGCGGCCGAGTTACATAAAAATCTTTCACTCAAGGAAATCATAAATCTCCTGGGGGATGTTGCCGAGGAGCACCGCTTGATCTTGGGCCGGGATAGGACCGAGTCGGCGAGATGACCCTTGGACTTCAAATAGGTGGTGGTGGTGGTCATAGCAAGCTCGAAGGTGTTGTACATCCGTTCACAGACTTTCTCCGAGAATTCTTCCGAACGGATGTAATTCAGCCTCAGGGTGGCGACTCGGCCAGGCTCAGCCTCTTGATATTCCTTGAAGGCCGCTTGGGAGGCTGCGAGGGACTCTTGTAGAGTTTTCAGCTCTTCCTTATGCTTATTCGCCTCGGCCGAGCGGCCCGCCTTCTCTCCATCGAGCTGCTCCATTAGCTCTTTAACTTTTTTCTCCAAGCCCCGAGCCTCTACGTTCTTCTTCTCCAGATCGGAGATAGTCGTTTTCTTCCGCTCGGTGGCCAGGCTTATCTTACCATCCAATGATTTGTTCAGGCGATCAAGTTCGGCCAGAGTGTGAGCCTGGTCGGCCGTTTTCTTCCGTTCGGCCTCCAACAAGTCTTGGGTCTTTTTGAGCTCCTTCTGCAGCTCGGCGTAAGATGGACCCTGGGAAGGCGCGCCGCCCGAACTCTTCAACCTTTTTAAATCCTCGTCCACCATCGCCAGCCGATTGCAAACGACAATCTCCTCCACCCATCTCTGACATAAGCAAAATTGTTAGTAGCCGATCGGCAAGAATATGTAAAGGACTTGGAGAAAATAAACTTACCCCCGTAGCCTGCTACATGTGGCTGTTGGCCAGATTGCTGAGGGGAATCATTGCGACACCCGCCTGAGCGTCGGCCCACATCTCGGCTAAGGGCCCCTTCATTGTAATCATGTGCTCGGGCGCGGTTGGCCGAGCGGCCTCGGGCATTAATTCCTCAGTGGGAAGATGCAAAGAGACCCGGATGGTACGGTGCCGACCGGGGGTCGTCTGAGCGGAAGCCGGAGAAGGGTCGAAGGTCGGCGTAGAAAATTGCGACAGAATAGCCGAACATTGGACTTGGCGGAGAGCGGTCGGAAGGACGCTCACAGGAACGACCTCGAGGGGGTCCGCGGAAGCTTCCAATTGGGAGGGGGTCTGATAGGACGAAATCGCCTCCAACGCTGGGGCTTTGCCTCGAGAATCCGCGGTGGTCCGCTCAGATGGCTGGACTGCAAAAGTGGCCGATCGAAGCGGCGTCTCCACTCGGCGCCTCTTTTGTTGGAGGGAGCGCTCTTCCTCCTGAGCCGAGCCTTCCTCCCGAACGGAAGGCTCTCGACTAGCAGTTGTGCCAGCCGCCGGCTCCGGGAGAGAAGCCTGAGTGGCCGACTCCCCCGCATTCGTCTCGCTCTCTCCTTCATGAGAGCCGACCGGCTGGATACCGAGCGCCTCCATCTCCTTGGCAGTTGCGGCCTCGAGCGCCGTAGATTTCCTCTTCAAAATACTGGTCATCACGGACTCCATGACGATGTCCGCTGCAAAGGAAAAAAGAGAATCAGTTAGCAATCAAAGCGAATGCACAACACGAAATTCTTACCGAAGTCGCTCGGAAGGGGGGTCCTGATCGGACTCAGGCCGAATATGTACATCACCCCTTCAGGCAGGAACTTATTGATGCCAAACCTCAGACCGACTAGCATGTTGGCGGCATGAAGATAGTCAGGTCGGGTTTTGAACCTTTTGAGCTATGGTGAGGTTGGTGGTCCGATCTGCCACTGTGTTCGGAAGGGGGCCCGCTCGGGCATACGAAGGTAGAAGTAGAATTCTTTCCAATGCTTATTGGAAGAGGGCAGTTTATTAAAGAAAACTAAACCAGGCCGAGCCTGGAACATATATGTGCCCAGCTCAGACTGTTTAGAGTAATAAAAATAATAAAAAACCTCCGGTCGGAGGGGGATGTTATGGATTTTGAACAAGACGACGACGCCGCATAAAAGGCGGAAAGTGTTGGGGACTAGGCTTCCGAGCGGAATGCCGAAAAAATTACAAACTTCGGCGATGAAGGGATGAATGGGAAATCGCAGACCGGCGGTGAACTGGTCACGGAATACACAAAAAGCTCCGCGCGGAGGTTTGTGTGGCCGAGCGGAGGGAGAGGCTAAAATAATTTCGAAGTCAGATGGGATGTCAAAATTATCCATCAAAATATCGGCGTCGCGTCGATCGAAGCGCGACTCCATGGTAGTGTAGCATGGGCCGAGGGTTTGGTCTTGAGGCTCAGAGGAACTTGCCATTGTTCGAACGGACGAAACCAAAAAAGATGAAGAAAGGCAGAGGATAGAAGAAAGAAGATGGCAAATGAAACAGTGCCCCGAGGACCAAAACTCGGGAAAAGAGAGGCAAAGAAAACACAAGAACCAGAGATAGAACAGAAAAAGAGCCTTACAGAGAAGAAGGAAGATCGACTAAGAATGCGGGATCACCGGAAAGGGAGAATCGAAGCCGCCGGAGCACTGAAACGCCAAAGGAAGTTACTGGACACGCGAAGACGCAAATGCGGCGTGGAAGGGGAGAAGGCGGAGGCTTTATAAGGTTGAGCCCGATCGGCCTCCACCATTGGATGCAGGTCACAAGAATCGAAGCACGCATCGGGCCGTCGATTTCAAATCACCTCGGTCTCGTCGCCTGTGACGCCGCCGCCGTACGATGACGGCAGCAATGCCACGTGGCATTCCACTACGGGAGAGCATTTAATAAGCGCCTTATCGAGGCACAGAGCGCGTGCTTGGCCTTAATGACGAAGATTGGTGCAAATTCCGAGGAGATCCGAGGGAGGGTGTCGTTGACTGAGGCCCTAGTTTCGCCACATCGCCGAGCGGACGATGGTTTCTTGGAAGAGCCGCTCGACGAAGCAATCGTCCAGTCAGTCGGACTAATCGCCTCCTTCGACTAGACTTGAAGGGGAGGCAAGTGATCCGGCGGTAAGAACAGGGGACCCCCGTTGAGGGGAGTCAACGCCACGTGGAAGTCAAGAGATCAACTGGCCGATCGGAAAAGGGTGGACCGACCGGCCGATCGGGGTCTAAGCGGAAGCAAAGGTAACCCGACGGGGAGTCGGGTCTTCGACGCTCATGGTGAACAGGGTCGCCGGGCGGAGCGGACAACCCGCTCGGCCGAGGCATAAAGCAGTATTGCTGTGAATAGTTTCATCCGAGCACACGACCTGGAATCTTCCGGTCGGATGTGATGGGACGGCCGAGCGGCCGGACGCTCGGTGCGGGAACAGGAGACAAAAGGACAAGAGAAACATCGGGAAACATCTTCTGACAACAGGTACGTTCAACGACCAGGCCATACGTAGGATCTTACGACAGAGGGTTCCGCTGTCCCATCAGAGAGGTGCTGGGACTATAGCAGTATGGTGTCAGGCAAGCTCCTCTGACAAGCCCATATTGAGGTATGATGAGAGGACACGTATTCCCCTCGGTATGTGTGCATGAGTCTCTCCCTGGCTCTATATAAGGGTCCTCATTCTTCACCTGAGGTACACATTTTTTCACGCAGCCACACATTTCTCTCGTATTCGAAGCCACTTCTGCATTTCCTCTTGCCTGACTTGAGCGTCGGAGGGTCGTCGTCGGGAACCCCCTCTCGGCCCGACTTCCTTACAGGTTCGCCGAAGATACGTTCGGCCGACCGGAGATCCACGTAAGCAGTTCGGAGAGCGCCACGTGCCTAGCGTCCATCGCCTCAGCGTTCGGACAGGATCATAATCTATTGTGGCAAAAAACGATTCATTCCTCCCCAGTACTCCGTCAATCTGTCCTTAGGCCAACACGGAGGAGGTAAATCACGGGGGCTATTAGCCCGGACAATGACTAGTACATAGGGAAGGGCAGAAACCTGACTACTAGCCAAGATTTAATCCTAGTCCTTATTATGGTAATTCTCCATGTATTAGCCACTAGTCCATCCCGAAATGACTTAATTTGACCTATTGATCTTTATAAAACCAAAGCTGCAATATCAATGTAATGTATCTAAATCGTGACATACAGTTGTTTGTTATTTGCATATACTTAAAATAAAAAAACACTACTTCAACTCAGAATAAAGTTTTATGAAGCACTGAGGATAAATAATTTAATCAAACACGAGTTCTGATAGAACGTAAGAGGTAAATAAGTGTTAAAATTAGTACTCCGAAATTTAAGAACACCAGGAGAAAGACTATACCTTGAATTTTCGACCTAAAGAGCTAGTCCAATACTTTAACTAGATGTAAAAGCAATTATCATTACTCTCGTCATGATGCAGAGTATAGGAACCAAGAGGCATTTCTCTTATCAAAGCTGCGAGCCATATTGTCTTCATCCTCTAACCAAAAAGCCCTTTTTGTTCTCAAACCAAATACAGACTTATATAATCACTTGGCCGGGTGCTATTAGTTAACACAATGGTTGATTAAGAAAGAAAATAAAAACATAACCTCTGAATGGCTAAGAGTGATTCTATATGGAAGTACTCCATGTAGAAAGCATGGCACATATATATTGGTTCTAAAGCATGAAATATAGAAATACAAAATCTATAAAATTCATAGTGATTTTCCATAGAAGATCTTGATCTTCGCTTGTCGATGGAAGAATAAACACGAATGAATCGGAAAGCTTCGATCTTCAAGATTCCACGAATCAAATCCCAAACCTTTTCTTGTATTCTTCCTTCACTCTTATGATGAACCCATCTCTCTATGAGGATATATATAGTTTACTATTTACATTAAAACACAATTATTATACTAATTTAATTGTTTAAATTTTGTAAAATTTAACGAGGATATATAAATGTCCACAACATTAGTATTTTTAAATAATAATAATAATAATAATAATAATAATAATAATAATAATAATAATAATAATAATAATAATATACAGAATTGTTATGCTAAGTGACGCTTTGTGCGCGACCATGAGCGGCATTGCCAGCTCAATTTGATTAATGACAAATCCTTAGGCACTTTGTAAGCATCTATCATGGATACCCATAAGGTGTTCCTCGGAAATGCATTTAATGCATACCTGATGGCGTCGCGATTTTCAACCTTTTGTCTAATTGCATGAAGGCTATTTAGCAAGTCCTGAATTCGTGCATGAAGTTGGCTTGTCGAATCACCTTCTTGCATTTTTATATTATACAATTTATTTAAAATTAAATCACGTTTGCTTACCTTCGTGTCAGAAATTCCTTCGTGCAGCTCGATCAATTTCTCCCATAGTTCATTCGTGCTTGAGAACGACCCGACTCAATTAAGGTCTTCTTTTGTCAGACCGTATTGTAGAGTGCATGTTGCTTTGGCGTCGACCTCAATTTTCTTCATCAAGGCTGTGTCCCAGTTCTGGCATGATATTGGCTTTCCAACGCCGTCGAGTGGAAGTTCGAGACTAGTTTGGATGATTATCCACATCTCGACTTACGTTTTGAGGTGGTATTCCATTCGGCTCTTCCACTAGCCAAAATCCTCGCTAGAGAAGAGGGGAAAGCATGCAATGCTATACCCTTCTTGGTGGGTCATTTAAGAAAAAATCTTGCACACAAAAAAAAATGAGAAAACTTGTTCCAAGACTTGGTCTTGGATTAGTAGTGTGAGAGAAAATAAAATACTAATTTCGTGAAAGAAAAAAATAATAAAATATTAATAATAATAATAAAATATTAATAAAAATTATTATTTTAAATTTTTGGCAAACACAATATTTCGCTAATACTGACCAATGGTAAAAAGATGAAAATAACTTTTTCAAAAATAATTTTGGAGAGAAAAAACGAAGGGCGTAGATTTTTGAAAAAACGAACGAAAAAGCAAAACTTGCTCGAACGGTAGTTGTACCGATTCAGAACGGCCCCATTCTGATACCAATTGTAAGATCGAAAAGCGCTAGAGGAGGTGAATAGCGCTCGTGGCTAATTCGTACGTTTTAAAATAATCGAGTAATTGTAGCGGAAGATAAAGGTCAAACACAAACACCAAGATTTTTACTTGGTTCGGAGCCTGTGGCGACTCCTATGTTGGATCGAAACCGCGCTAGAGGGGGGGGGTGAATAGCGCTCGTGGCTTTCTCACGTTTCGTATTCAGAAATCGTTCGAGAGTTAAGCAGCGGAAATAATAAAAGAATATAACAAACACACAAAGACGCCAAGATTTACTTGGTTTGGAGCCTAGGGCGACTCCTACTCCAAGGCCCACATTCGTTGAACGTTTACTACGGGCAACAACTATAATATTGCAAAATGTTACAAAATGAAGTACAATTGAAAGTAATTAAATATACCAACGACAATAGAAATCATAGATTCAGAACTCCGGGTCGTCGGCGCCAAGTTGTAGATTTGTCGGAACTTCTCGTTAGTAGCTGGTTGCATAAGGATTGCTTAGAATGTGATGTCCTCAAGTTCTAGTCGAGACATCCTTTTATTGGTCGTTGATGCCGCCTCCAATGCCTCATGGAGGCGCCTCAAACCCCAAAGTCCATCCTGACATCAACGTTGTCGATAAGCCCTGCTGCCTATCGCTAATCCGCCTAAGGGCGCCTCCGTCACTAGTCCAAGGTGCCTCCAAGCAGCGGTCCAGGGTGCTTCCAAGTCCCATGGAGGCGCCTCCAGCTCCTCTGCGCAGCTAGCTCACATTTGTACTCGAGGCACCTCCAAGCTCCATGGAAGGCGCCTCGGGTACTGTTCATCAGAGGTAAAATGTGCACTTTAGTCCTTGTAAAATATGTTAGTCCACAAAACATACCCTGCAAAATAAAATTAGCACAATATACAATAAATGAAGTATTTGGCAATCATCAGACTGTCCAGTTCTGACTTCATATTTCCAACCGGAAACCTTAGGTCGAACCGACGCCTACTGTTCCCTTCGCGGGGAACGCGCCCTCACCTATTCCACTAAAGAGCGCATACCTGATGTCAATCCGGTCCTTCAAACCGACTAGACTTTTTGCCTAGGGTTACCACCCCCCAGGACCTAGGGTTACCACCCCCTAGGGTTTTCCGCCACCTAGGATTACCTCCACCTAGGATCTAAGGTTACCCCTCTTAGGATTTCCACGACCTAGGGTTACCACCCCCTAGGACCTAAGGTTGTCGCCCCTTAGGGTTTTCCTCCACCTAAGGTTACCACCCCCTAGGACCTAAGGTTACCACCCCTTAGGATTTTCCACCTGCCTAACCGCAGTTAGGATTTTCCTGCAAACTCATTCACACATGTTAGATTGCAAATAAGCTTAATTTTGAATCATTTGCCATTATCAAAACTTAGGATGCTTTTCATACCAACAATCTCCCCCTTTTTTTATTATGACAATAAAAATTCAAAGTAAAAAAAAATGCATAGTTAAGTTTAAGTACCAGCATAACTTAAGCTCAAGTAATTAAATCTAAGTGCAAGAGTAACTTAAGCTCAAGTAAATAAAGCGCAAGAATTGCAAGTATAATTTAGACTTTAAGTGTTGTGCTAAGCTCCCCTTAATTTGAAATTTGAATTTTCTATATATTATTCTCCCCCTTTGCCATATATAAAAAAAAACCTTTGGTGGGAAAGAGTAAGGAAAGACCAATCTGTAGTAACTAACACTTTGTTAAAAAAACTTAAACAGGTTTAAGAACGATAGGTGTTTAGCTTAAAAAAAAAAAACTTAGCTTTTAAAAGCATATAACAGGTTTTAGTAAAAACTAATTTATTTTGTTAAGTCAAAATTAAACTTTAAAAAAACATTTTTTAATTAAAAGTAAGTTTTCTTAAGAGCTGATTATGATGATTTAGCTAAGATTTGAAACTTGGCTTTGAAAGTCGACTTAGCTAAATTGAAAAATACTTAGTTGAAAATTTGAAAAATTTTAAGCTAAGAAAAATACTTGACTCAAGCATAGAGTTTTTGTTTTCAAGTTTTCAAAAGTAAAAATGCTTAGCTAAGATTTGAAATGTTTTCGAAAAATGCTTTGAAAAATACGTAGTTATATAAGTAAAAATGCTTTTTGAAAATGTTAAGTTAAGTTTGAAAATATTTAGCTAGATCTAAAATTCTTAGTTTAAAATTTTAAAATTTGCAAATACCTTTGAACAGACTTAGCTAAAAATTTTGAAAATACTTTGCTAAAAATTCTGAAAAAATTTAGCTAAGGATTTGAAAATGCTTGTGACGGAACTTGGCTAATTTGAAAATGATAACTTAGCAAAATTTGAAAATGCATGGAGAAGTTACTTTTTACCAGTTCAGTCTTCCAGATCGACTGAACTTTTACTCAGCGTCCGATGCTTCCGGTCTTCATGTTGGAAGTCCGGTCCAGGACCCTTCCAGACTTCCACCTAGTTCGCGACACCAAGATTTTAACCTAGGGTTGCCACCCCCTAGGATTTTTGCCCGAAGCCTTCGACCCGCCAAGACTTTCTGACTAAGGTTACCACACCCTAGGATCTAGGGTTACCGCCCCCTAGGATTTTCCACCTGCCTAACCGCAGCTAGGACTTTTGCCTAAGTATACTTAGGACTTTCTTGCAAACTCATTTAAACATATCAGATAATAAAACATCTTAACTTTAAACCCTTTGACATAATCAAAACATAGGTTCAATCGTCGGATGTTTCCCGCACCAACACCCTTTGTGTTTATTTTAAACAAGCACCTTACGAGAGGATTCTTGAGGCCATTCTCCGTGACCTCCCTGCTCTAATGGTGTGCGAGACATGGCTCGAGGGCGTCGAATTGGCGAGGGAGGAGTCTGAAGCGGGTGAGCAGGGTCTTCCTCCAAGACCCCCCTTTCTCTCTGTTGTGCAGTAGTTGACATTACCGGATTTAGAGGTGGCAACGTACCTCCAGTGTTTACTTGTTGTTGTTGCTGAAGTAACTTATGTGCTCTGGCATTAATGAGAATATCCCATTTTTCTTGCGTCAAGGTAATCATCCTAAGTTTCCCAACCTCATCCATCATCACGTCTCAAATTCAGGCGTAATTCCCACATATGGCGCCAAATTTGATCCTGTCTGAGAACAATGGAGGTGGCGCGCTAGCTTCAGTGGATCTCTAGTTGATTACAAGAAAACCTCCTGATCTATAGCGAAAAGGTCCTTTAGCTTTCTTGCACATACTCCGACGATTCAACAAAGAGTTAGTGACCAAAACCCGGGGTAGGGATCCCTGGTAAGGCCCTCCGACGCTCAGTTGAGTCTAGATCTCGTGTTAGAATTAAGAGGAAGAGAAGTTACACGAAGTAGGGTTTCAAATGCAGAGTTTGCGTATCTTGTCAGCGGAGAGGATCCCCCCTTTTATACCACCTCACATAACCTCTTGCATCGTGAGGTGATCCCCGAGTTGTTAGAGTTTGTTAGGTAATGAAAAAAATACAGCATGTGCCTTGTGTTATAATTCTCCAATGAATCTTTTACTTATCCATTGATGTGCCTTCTTTGTCATTTTTATATCTCACCATTATTGAGGCGGTTGGAAGAATATGATGTCATGATTGTTTAACTTGTAATGACCTTTGAAGAAGACTCTAAGAGAATATTGTCCGACAAGTTTTGCTGAATTGTCACAATGTTGTCGGATGCTTGTCTGTTATATATATCTTGACCGATTGATAGAGCTGACCGCTCTTACGCCTGTCTATGTAATAACCTGTTCTGTTAAATATCAAACACTGCCAGAAATTATTTAACAGATCATGTATGTTAAAGAAAAGATATGAGATTGAGCATTCTTCATTTGTCCACCCTCTATCTAATCAGTCTCATATTTAACCAGCCCCCACGGGCTGGATCAGCTGGAGAGGTGCCTGATTCTTGCAGCTAAGGTTCTGGGGTCAAAGGTCGCCAGCTGCACACGGGGTTAAAATCCTGGTCTGCTGTGCCAAAAATTCCTGCGACCCCCAGTCACCTCTCTTGCCCAGCATTAACCGTGATTTACTCCCTCTGGAATCCTGGGGGGCCGCTAGGGTGGCGGTTCCACCTTTTTTGCAGTCTCATATTTGACCATGGACAGACCTTATCTGGCAGGACCCACACTAGAAGCCTTACACTCGATTTGGTGGGTAACTTTATATAACTAGGTATCTTTAGGCTTGGCTGGTTCTATACTCGACCGAGCATAGACTTGGATCCTTATACTCACTCAACCTTTAAATGGCTGGATGTATCTTACTAGTCTGGTGAGACTAAGTGTCTTTAAACTCAGACGGGCTTGTTCCCGACCGAGCGTATACTTAGATCTTTACATTCACTCAGCCTTTATATGGCTAGATGTATATTACTAGTCTGATGGGACTAAGTGTCTTTATGCTCGGATGAGCTTGTTCCCAACGAGCATATACTTAGATTCTTATGTTCACTCAGTGAAAAGGCTTGGCCGGGCCTGCACAGAGAGCTTTATGGCAGGTCGATCAAGGTCATTAAGTAAATGATTTATCTCCCCCTCTTACTATTGACTGCCCCCTCAGTTTAACTTTGACCGCCACGTCAGGTTAACTAGGGCCCGCTCGATATAACACATATAGTCAACCTTGATCAAGGATCAATTGCACCAATAATTATTAGATTTATTAATAATTTTTATATTGATTTAATATTATTATATTATTTTATCTTTTGGGGATAAATAATAAAGTGATTCAATCAAATAATTAAATTATTTTAGTTATCGGGGGCAATCCCCTCGAATGATCATTAAAATTTTTCTATATGTTTCTATGAGATAGGACAAGAGTTCTTATCAATTTGGTATCATTGCAAGGTTAATTTTATATTATGAATATCCATATTGATGAAGTAGAGATCCTATAAGATTTATTTACAAAGTAAAAAAATATTTTCTCCTACACAACACATCAAATTATTCTAAGGTAGAAATAATTTTTCGTATTGGATGGAGAGGCTCTCCAATGGTATCAAGTCATTATATCATGTTATGGATCTATAATATATGAGGAGTTTGTAGATGGTCTTTTCAGTCGTTTTACACCTTAAGAGTGTGATAAAACATCTAAAATTTAACGGATGACAATGATAGCAAAATATTACAGTCGCTTTCTTCGACCATGTAACCAAAGCCGTGATTGATCAAATGAAAATGGTTAAATACTTCTACTGAATGACTTCATCTTAACATCAAAAAAGAAATAAACACGAAGTATCCTTGCACCGTAAAACCTGCATTGTCCTTTGCTCGATTACAAGATCAGAAAACTAATGAGCAAGCACAAAACTCATTTTTAATAAATATTAAATTTTTATTTTTTTTAAATAAATTAAAGTCTATCACTTTCAGCCATTGAATTAAATAAAAGCAAAGTCTACTTTTAGAATATAAATATAAATATAAATATAAATTGTTTGAATTAATTTAGTTTTTAAATTTTGCTTTTGGTTCTCTTTTCATAAAAAGAGAAAATTTAATGCCTTATTGCAGATGAAATATTAATATTTAACTCTTGTATATGAAAATATTTTATTTTTATATTTTTTTACATTTCCTATTATTATAAATTTTTATTTATATTCTTTTTTTATGTGTAAGGTTTTGAGTTTTGAAAGTAAGCTTTTTTATCAGATAATTAAGAGTAGGACTTTCTCCTTGGCACATGTATAAATTAAAGAGTATTCGAAATGAAAAACATGTACTATATTAGTCAAAATTAAATTGTCGAAATAAAAATTTATATTCACATGCATTACATCTCAAATGCAATTTTATTCTTATATCACTTATACAATTCAGATTAGTGCATCCTACTGCAATAATCTTTTTATGACAAAAATGCATTGGTTAGAAACTCGAATGAAAAACGAGAAGAGGTGGATGAAAAAAAACATCCGTTGTGAATGAGAATGTAGTGAAGTTTTTGACTTGAAAAGTTGATTTATAGTGTCATAAGCATTGATGGTATGAACATAGGTACCAAGAAAAATCCTCTTTCACGGGTGTTCGTGTAGAGAGTGTAAATTCAAGGTCCGAATTGTATTGAGTCAAAATTGACTTGTATGTGAGTACAATTTGGGCGCGTCAAATGTCGGACCAGTCATGATAAAATGTATCCAAATGAATCAACCACATATAAAAAAGACACTAAGAGAAGCTAAAGCAAATTACTCCACCTTCATTCCCCTAGTTTTCCTTTCTGTCATGAATTTTCCACTCGACAGTCTACTCGTGATAGTGTTCGAGTACATTTCAGTTCATCGTGTCGATCTGTGCTTGGTGATGATTGTGGTCTATCGTTATACCCTAAGAAACAGATGAATTAAGTATTGTCGGAGAGGATGAGTCTATTTTAAAGACTCATTTCCCAAATCAAGAAATGAGCGACAGAATTAAAATTCTGTCGCTATATTTAGCAACGAAAATAAAATTCCATCGCTACATTTAACAATGAAATTAAAATTTCATCGCTAATGTTAGTCGCATCTAAAAATTTCAATCGTTAATCAATTGCTAAATGCAATTAGCGATTGAAATTTTGGTTTTGCTAGACATGGTTATGATGGAAAAGTGTTATTGAATTATTATAAGGAATGGTAATCTTTTTAAAAATATTTGTTTTAATAAAATATTTATTATAAAATAAATATTAGCAGTGGTTTTATTTCTTCAACAAATAAATCCAATTCATATATTTGACAATTTACTTAATTAATAAATATAAAATATTGCAAATAACTCTCTACATATTTCTACCAAATTTAAATTAAAAAGTAAAAATAATTATTAAAAATATTTAATTTTTTTAATACATGATATATATATATATATATATTCTTTAAAAAATAAATAAATAAAATATTATATCATGACAATCACTATGTTACCAATCACATATCACCCGAGATAAAAAGATAAGTAGTACTAATTAGACAAAACGTAGTTTCATACAACATGAGTGAAATAAAACCACAGCAAAAATAAAAGTTGTCGTAGAAGTTTAATGCTAGGTGAAGTTAAAAAAGTGCTCACTGATCTTAACTTATGAAATAAAACTGCAGTAGAGTTAGCATAATGTATATTGCATTACCAATTACTCCAAGATATGGATCTGGGACCGCTACTGATTCAATAGATAGAGTTAAACCGCCAAAAAATAATATAAGCGCTATCCCCAGACGAAATCGTTTCTCAGCATCACTATACATAAAAAGGAAAATTTAAAATTATATTTTCTAAAATATTAATTATAATGATATTTATAATAAAAGAGTAGTCACCTCAGTCTTGGAGTTGGTATCAATGGCCTTGTTGCATGCAATGGGGCGTGCACCTCTTCCCTTGTATCTGATGTTTGGGTAGACACCTCCCTCCTATGACCGTGTATTCCACTTGAAGACCCTTCAATAGCTTAATGACAATAATAATAATAAATAATTATTTAAGTAAAACGTAGGAAAAGACTATCAGCATATAATACAACATTACATTAACTTAGAATTTTATTACCTATCACAGTGTGTGGCGCAGCTTCCACAACCTTCCCTTTACCTATCAAGTTTCCTATATCTTTTTTCATAACAGCAATGTCTGCTGCTACATTTTTGAAAGTTTCTTCGATCCCAGCAAATTGTCTATCATGTTCATTCAATCTTTTATATATATCTTGTATTTCGTCTGGTAAACTGATCTGCAATTTGATAGCATTACAAGAATTAATAAAAAAATAAAAAGATTATAAAAAAAAACCTCCAATTACTTACCTCCTCTGCAGCAACAATTTCACTTTGAGTACTTCTACCTCCCTTTTCAAGATTGATAGCAGCAGAAGCTTCATGAATTAAAAATAATAATAATGAAACAATATACCTAAATGTTTAACTAGTTTAATACAAATAAAATATCAAGTTTTAACTTTATTTAAAATGTTAAGTAATAAGTGGTGGTGACATAAACCATACTCTAATTCCTGACAGAGCCATTAGGCAGTCATTTAGATGGTAGACATACCAGTTTTCATAGTGACATTATCTCTATAAATATCTGCATATTTTTTTTTATGTAACAAACTTTAAGAGGTAAACTAATTCTTTTACAATAGCAATGGTCCAAATATATTGGACAATTCAAATATTTATCTTTGTGTTTTGGCAACGAGATAATAAAAACCTCGTACAACCCACCCACCGTGACGCCCTAGCTAGCTAGGTCAGTCAACTGAAAAAATTTGCAGTCAATTTTTTTTAGCAAATATAGCCATTGAGCAACTAACAATTATATTGGTAGTCAAATGGAGGCCCGGCCCTATAAACCGCTCAACCTCCAAATGACTAGATTGAACCACTAATTGAACTGAATCTTCCAGTAAGATGTTGCTTGAATAGAATCTTTGCCTTTGTGTTCCCTGAAAGATCAAGTTCAGCCAACTTCCAAGTAGACTAAATGCTCTAGTCGACAAAGATCCAACTTGGCTTACACCCTTATAAGCTACGTGAAGTCTCGAGATCAATTAAAGTGTTGACTATGACTAAGACTTGTTGCCCCCTGAGTTGAAGGTTCATACAAGCCATTAAGCAATCTAAACACTACATAACTAGACACATCATTTCCGATGATATTATCAAAAGAGAAAGCCCAAGATTATAATCCCTCCTGCAATCTCTCAAGGCTCTCATACCTCAAGTCCTCAATTTTATCAATGCTCTGAATTGCCCTCATGCTCACCTCGCGTCAAAGCCTTAGTTCCTCGGATATACCATGGCTTCCTTCACTCCTTGCCTATGAGTTCATCTCACTTTTAAGTCTTAGCCCTAAAGTACACCTGGCATCAGACACTCCATAATTCAAAATGTATTAAGCTCTCCAAGCTTGCTCCACATGTCATCCTTCTTTCTTTGCCTTTCAAGTCCACCTCACATCAAAGCCATCAAGCCATTAAACCATCTACAAACCAACTCGAGCATGTCAAGTCACCAAATTCTCAAAGGTCATAAGTGTACTGTTTTAAATCCTGAACATTTAATGCACATATTAACACACAGGTCAAGCCTAATTTAAACTCTTTGCCCAATAATCAAAACCATCTAATTGAACACGACCACTTGGAGCATCATCGCACCAGCAAAAGAAAGGTGATTAATATCTTGATCTCCCTTCTCTCTATATCTTCCTCCTTCCACTATTAGAGATACTCATGTGCAGCAATAAGGTCCATTTTTTGTGTGGATTGGTGTATTCAGCATCAAGTGATTGTTTTAAATTGAGTTTTCAATGGCAACATCATAGGCAATGTTTTTTTTTTCCCCTTCTTTTCCTTATAATGTTCCTTAATACCTAAAACCTATATGTTTGTTTAAGGCAGCATCTTAGAGGGAAAGAGATAATCATATTTGTTTATCATTGTCAAGCCTGCTTTTTGAGGTATGATCCTCTTGTTTTCTTTAAAGGAATTTCAAAGATGAGTTAAGGACCACAAACAAAGAAATTAATCAATAAGGAGGATCCCTTTGGCTAGCAACCATCTTGTATTGGATTGGATCGCATTACTAACCGTTGTCATCAAGATGATTTGTAAATCATTGCCCTAAGTAAGAAGCATATATAAAAGTGAATTTGTTACTACTTGAGATCAAGTATGTGATCTAATTATAGAGATTTGTAAATATCGCATTGGTTCATTCAGAAGAAAGTGTTCCTAATATAGCTACGCAAAGTCTATTTATGTGTTATACAATGTCTTATAACCATATTTTTGCATGTTAATTATACCCATTCTGGAGGCTAAAAAATTAGAGAGATGTTTCTTTTTGAGGTTCAGGGAAAAGGTTAAGAGTGAGATATGAGCTGCTCCTTTGGCATGATGGCGCGAGTCCAAACATCTTAAGGTCTATCCTTTTGTTTAATGTGAAAATGAAGATTTTGGTTTTATGTTGTATTGACATAGTGTTACCTAACTATGGTTTTAAATCTCATCCTGTGCCAGGTGGCATGGTTGAATTGCATCGATCCAATCAATTAACTTATAAACTTGATACCACTCGACATGAGTAATATATGATGTGTTTGTCTCTATCATGTTGCAAAGTACCGAAACTCGATATTGACGTTTGACAACCCTAAACATACTACAAACTGTTCCAGATGAATTAAAATAGTGTTTGTAATATTTTAAGCTTTTGTCCATATAATGAAATGTTAAAAATACGCCATGCTATATGGAAATAGGTATATAGTTATGTTCTCTTCGTATTCTTCTTTTTCATCTCCTTCCCCATCAATTCTCCACCGGCACCACACATTGAAACACTGATACCGTACTCGGTACTGAAACAGTATTATTCTCAAAGTCTAAAACTTCAACTTAGCTTGAGGTTTTTTTACCTACTACCTAACTCATTCAGATCATTGGTGGGACTTTACTATATACATGTAGCCTTTAAATTAATTGGCTGTTCCTAGAGAGGAATCGTGCTACATATCACGGAGATCTAGTTAACCATACACAAGCTCTCATTTTTGCAATGCATATTGTACACATTACAAAGACTAAGGAGTTATAAAGGGTAAGCTTTGTTCCAAGATATGAGGTGAGTGATTGTACATCCATTATGGGATCATGATGGCATGGTGATCTCTAGCTAGAATAGAGATACGAGTTTTAGTTATCCAAGTCTGGTTGAGACACATTGGACAACCATGCAAGGGTATGCTTCTGGTTATGCATAGAAATTAGCACTAAAAATATGTGATATGGGAGCTAATAAGCCAACTAGCTTAGCTCATAATAAAGCCCAAGTTGATCCATTAGTTTTGTCCAGCCAGGATGAATATGGATTGCAGCAAATAATGAAGTCTTCACGTAGTCATGCAATGGATGAGAATCAATGGAATTTAAGTAGAAATAATGGTTAGGCATTGTTACTAACTCCAGTAGTTGTTTTCGTATTATAAAGCACTTATTACTAGCAATATGCCTCTTGGAATCGAAAGTGAAGTAATCATACAACCACGAGTTTATACTTCATAATCTTTGTTTTCCCATCCTTGGAGAGTTGTTCCAAAATAGACTAAACATATCTTCGAGAATGAATTCAATTTTTCTATGTATAATAAAAAATTTTAAATAATATATACCTCCTCGTCTCGATAATGATGGTTGTGAAACTAAGATCCGTGACGTTTCGTCTTCCTGAAATTACATATAAAAAGATAAATAAATAATTACACTAATTATAACAAAATCTTAAAAGTAATTATTACTCACCGCTACCGCTGGAGGGTAAAAAACTGGTACAGGAACATGACCACCACCGGCCGACGGAGCTGGTGCACGACCACCGGCCGACGGAGCTGGTACACGACCACCGGCCGACGGAGGAGACGGAGGAGAATGAGCAGAGTTACCATTTTTTCGTTTTTCGCTTTCCTTTGATCGTCGAAGTCGTAGGGGTGAGCATGCCGTAAAAATATTAACCATAACGAAGCAAGAAAAGAGAAGCGAAGAGGAGTGCAGTGGAGGAGCGATGAGCGAGGTGAACCCTAAGTTTAACTTATATGGGAGCTTTCTCGCAGCTGCCTCGCGCGCGCGCGCCGTACATCGCATCCACAGGTGTCGCCACATAGCGACAAACATGGGTAACATCGCGCGCGCCGTACATCGCAGCCAGGTGTCGCCGTTGCTTCACATAGCGACTGCCGTTGCTTCACATAGCGACAAAATCGGATAACATCCGTCCCTCGTACAGGACCAGCTCACCTGTCCTTCGTCACCTCCCTGTGTCCTTTTCATTCAAAAACAAAAAAACTCACCTTACGTCATGCTCTAAATATAATTAATATAATACTCATAAATTTTGAGAGGATATTTTATCTGAGCACAGTGTTTCTCAACACATTTTATACTATTTACAATTAAATTTATGCTACTTACAATTCCAACCTCAATCAGTATTCCTTTCTTGGCAATTGTATATTTACTAGAGTTGAAGGGTGTGAAAAACTGTTAATGATAAATGTTTTTTTTTTAAATTTTAGTTTTGAAAATTAAATAAAAAATTTTAAAAAATCACGGCCTTAACATTTCTTTTATCAGTGATAATAATTAAGTAGGTTTTATGTTTTTTTAAAATAAAAATGTTGATGGTGTTATTGGATTAACATGGAGTAGATAAAAATCTAAATGGAAAATTGATTTTAGTAATTTATGTATTTGAATATAATAAGGTGGAGAAGCTATGGTTATTGACAATAAGGACAAGGATCATTTAGCTTAGAATTTAAAAAATTATAACAAAAAAACTGATATAAAATTCATTAGTAAGCATTGAACAAGCACTTGAATTGCAAAAAGTATAATGTTGATGACAAGTATAATGTTCATGGCAACTATTTTAGATCGATTACATACAATGCATTATCAAAAAGAAAATTGCTCTCTTTTGATAGAATTAATGGACAAATTAAGTGAAATTCTTAAGCATTGACTTTATACAATTCAAAGAAAATACTAAAAAAAAGGAGTATTGAATACTAATGATTTTTGCTATCTAAGTAAAAGAAGAGTACTATATGGTACTTTGAAAAATTCTTGATGGTTATTCATTAAGGATCAAATGCCTTGGCTATAAGTATCATGATTGAAAGTACACATGATTTACCTCCTTCGTGTTGGTCTTGGGACAGATTGACGAGGACGCTGGGGACGAACGTATTCATCTTTTGCCACAATGATTATAAGTACACATTTTAGTGGATATGTGATAGAAGCATACCCTTGTATTACTCCGATAGCAAAGGAGCAAGTGAACATATAAATTGATCAATAGGATATATAGGCCAAATTTTGAAATATGTTCACATTTATTCATCGGTTATATATAGGAACGAATGACCTCACAATAGTTATCACAACAATATTGAAACACGCCAATAAATATCGACTTGTTAATTAGTATGAATTTTTTAATCTAATAAGTTAATTTAGAAAGTAGTTTGCATATATGTATATTAAATCTTAGGACTTACACTTATAATATTGCTTTAGAAGGTGGTTTGCATATGAGGGAAAGGCAATGAACTATATAATTAATATTGCTTTCATCAAGCAATTCGAACCCCTATCAGTGCGAGAGGGGCCTGGAGCGGCAAGTTGAAGTTTCAACTCAAAACATATTGATTTGTAGAACGTTTCAGGAACCACACTGCACAAAGAAAGTCCTTTAGGTTGCTATCTAAAGGGAATTTAATTAAGCTAGGAAACCTGATAGTTAACGACATTTTAACTCCATTGCCTAAAATATAATATTAGTAGTCAGCCTACGTGTCGAGAGAAGATTTGAAATAATGTTGCAAAATGATCGAATACTTTAAGAAAATTGCCGATCGGTTTGTCATTGGTTGAATGGAGAAAGAGAGTTTTCTCCCTAACAGGGCCGCTGAACGAACCTCGACTGCCGGATCGTGGATCGGAGGGTACACAGCAGTTTGGCGGTATCTGTCCCAGCCACCGAGGCGTCGCAAAATCAAGTTGATAAGTAATCGCAGTGAAAGCGAGAGGCGAGAAGAAACGATGTTGGACGATCATGTCGCCCCAAAAAGCGCGGTCCCGCCGTCCCACCATCCTTCCTCGACCAATAAAGGCGCGGGTCCCACAGCCTTTTCGCTAGCCAATTCGCTCTCGGATCGCCTGCAACGCTAGTTGGGCCATCCCGCTCCAACGTATCATCCTGACGATCCAATGTTCCGTTACACGGTTACAGTCAGCCAGATGAGTTGTGAGAAAGGCAAGCGTGTTGGCTAAATTGGAGCGGAACGCCGAGGTGGGAATGACGGCAGCAGTGCCATCAGAGAGTTAGCTAAGCTGCCATATTTGCCCCGAGAGTTAAGATACGGGGCATCGCACAAATACCGTCGTCGTCGTCTTTAACCTCGTAAAATTAGCAAAATTAAGCTGTCGCCCAAAGAAAACAAATAACTGAGATTTGGAAGAAGAAGAAATAGAGAAATGGAAAGCAAGGCGGAAGGAAAGGGAGGGTACTGGGCGGCGCTGGACCCGCGGCGGTGCGACTCGTGCAAGGGGGTCGCGGCACGGGTCTATTGCCGAGCGGACACAGCGTACCTCTGCCGCGGGTGCGACGCGCGCGTGCACGGAGTGGCGTCCCACCACGAGCGCGTCTGGGTGTGCGAGGTCTGCGAGCAGGCGCCGGCCGTCGTTACCTGCAAGGCCGATGCCGCCGCTCTCTGCCACGCCTGCGACGCCGACATTCATTCCGCCAACCCCCTCGCTGGCCGTCACGAACGAGCCCCGGTCGTACCCTTCGTCGAGCCCCTCTCTGACGTCCAACTCAAACCCTCCTCCGCCGCCGCCGCTGCAAGCGGTGGCTCGTTCCCGGTCGAGGGAAACAACGACGTGGATGCGGCGGCGGCGGCCTCCTGGCTCCTCTCGTCCCAAGGGCATACCAGCTTCAAGAGTTTGATCGGGGCGGCTGATCTCAAATCAACAGACTATTTCTTCTCGGATGTAGATCCGTACCCGGATCTGGAGTACGCCACTTCGATGAACGCTCGATTCCCCCAGTCGGACAGCGTGGTTCCCATCCACACCAAGGCGGGCAGTTACGATGGTGGAGTCCCGCCTCTTCCGTCGTTCCAGCTCCCATTGGGTGGCTGCATAGAACTCGATTTCGCTACGTCCAAGGCCTCCTATAGTTCCCACACCAGCCACTCCATAAGCCATAGCGTAAATAGTCGAGAACGCTTCACATCTATGATCTATCATGCATAATTTTCTCACTATACGTTATCTACTTACCCGCCTGATTAATTCTTTTCCCGAATCTGAGCAGATGTCGTCTTCGGAGGTCGGCGTGGTGCCGAATGGCAGCGTGATGGTGGACGTCAACAATCCCTACCCTGGAGTGACCGGGAAGGCGGCGGAGCAAATGGACCGTGAGACGAGGGTGATGCGATACCGGGAGAAGAGAAAGAACCGTCGATTCGAGAAAACGATCCGGTACGCGTCGCGGAAGGCGTACGCGGAGACGCGGCCAAGGATCAAGGGCCGGTTTGTCAAGCGGACGGACATCGAGGCGGAGGTCGACTGCATCTACTCCTCCGCAGCCGCCGCCGCCGCGGCGCTCATGGCGGACTCCGCCTACGGCGTCGTCCCATCCTTTTGAGAGCGAGCGATCGATCGATCGCCGCTCGTAACTTGTAAGACGCAACCATATTCCACCCTCTGTTCGTTCGCCCTTTTCCTCCTCATATTATATATATGCCTAAAAATAAGATGTAAACCTTCTGATGCCGTGGGCGCTCGAATCTTGATGTTCCATTTTTTTGGAGGGCTTTTTAACCATTTGGTTTTTTGGTTTTTCTCATGTCCCTTCTCGATTCCTTGGTCTCTCTATTGGATTGGTGGTGAAACAATACACAAAAGTGAATCATTATCACATAATTTACAAGTCAAGTTCTAAATTAAATATCACAACTGCAAGCAAAGAAATCATTTCTCAAAAAAAAAAAAACAATAAAATAAAAAATAAGAGAGAAGAAAAGGCTAGGCATCGAAAGAACGGTCTGTTGCGGAAGCGTAACCATCGATCTCATCCTCATTCTCGTTGAGCTGTGACTCAACCAGTTGGTCCAGTTCATCTATTTTTCCAGTCTCCATTAGCGGCTTCGCTTGATTGACATTGAAATTGACGAGCGGTGAGTGATTCATATAGCTGAAGCACTCAGGGCAGGCAGATTACCTGGCGATTATTGTTGTTTCACTTACCCACACCAGCAAGCTCTGCTTTGAAGTGTCCACTGGCCTTCTACTAGATACTTGAGACAACAACGACGACGACAGACAACGAGATGCAAATCAAGCCTACAGTTTTCACTAACATCTTCTGTTTAGCTGAAGCTCCACCTGGGGTTCTAAGTCTGGACCGAGAAGAACACTAGACACCTTGATGTCCCTATGGACGATGCGATGCCTGCAGCATTTGTGAAGGTAATGCAGACCTCTGGCTACTCCAATGGCGATATTGTACGTCACTGGCCACTCCAGAAACTTGCCACTTTTACCTAAAGCAGTTTGAAGCCGAGTAAATTTCATACTCCTGACTACGTGCTAGTAAATATAAGATGAGGCAGAAGCTTCACCGTGCAGAGCTGAAGCCAGACTGACATTGCAGGACAAATAGAAAACAAGGTGGAAGCCGTTCTCAATGGGCAGCCTATCAAATTGGTTGTGTTCGGATGGCAGACATGTCCAAGTATGAAGTATGCCAAGCTCAATCAGAAATTCTCTCTCCTTCTGCTGGTCTACATTTCCTTTGGCCAGCCTTTTCCCTGCCACACTCTGTCCACTGCGAAGGGTCCCCTTGAACACTTGAGCAAATCCACCCCTCCTCCGCACCAGCTTTTCTGGTTTCCACGATCACGAGCTAATAAAATGAATTGAACACATCAAAAAAATTATCACTAATCCAAATCCACCCAACCTACCTGCACTAAAGCTATTTGTAGCACGCGAAACTCGTCGTAGCTAAAGCACCTACGCGAATCAAGTCTTCCAGTCTTCAGTACGCGAATCTCGTCCGTTTTCACCGACTACATAGGAACAGCATGCAAACTTTTGGGGTCGTTTTCCTGCGACTCAACGAGGGACAAGATGCTGCTCTTTGTTGCTTGGAATTTGCAGGGCAGAGCAGCATCGGTATGTGGAGACAAGATGCTGCTCTTTGTTGCTTGGAATTTGCAGGGCAGAGCAGCATCGGTATGTGGAGACAAGATGCTGCTCTTTGTTGCTTGGAATTTGCAGGGCAGAGCAGCATCGGTATGTGGAGACCACCGTATGAGATCCATATAGCCTTGCCTAAGAAGCATAGCTGCATAACAATGTTGGATTACAGAATATAGGCATGGAGAGAAGAAGGCTGACCGGAGAGTAAAAGAAGCCGTGGCGCTGTCACTTTTAATCGCCGTATAAGGTTACGTTGGGTAGGAGGAGATTTGGGACGGAAGCAAAGGTCTGCAAATTGATTTTATCTTGAGGTTGAACAAAGTGCATGGGGCCGCGGGAGTTGATCAAAAGGTTCATTAAGCTGTGGATTAGCTAGGCTTTTAATTTTTTCTGCAATTCATTCCACTATGTAGCCTCTCTTTGTGTTCTTATGTGCTTATCCAAATGATAAAACTTTGCCATTTTGAGAACAGTATCCGATGATCAAGTGACATGTATAAAAATGTAACAAGTGCTAGTGTGAAATGAGTTGTTTTCCCAGCAAATAATGATTGTGCTTTATTTCATCATATGGAGTAATGTGGTAAGTAACATGCTACCATTCTTTAGACTTTCGAGTGTTACCGCATCTCAATTACTATGGAAATGGATTGGTAGCATCATAAAATTAATTGTAGTTTCTTGTGCATGAATATTATCTCTTCATCCAATTTGTGCCCGTAAAGATCTCGTCTAACGGTCCACGTCTGTATCCATCCGCAACACCGTGGTAAGCATTTACGCCCATCGAACTCTCGTTTGTGCCCATCGAAAAATATTTATTTTATTACTGGCAGAAAAAACGGTGCTTCTTATCAGGCAACCAAATAAGTATTTTTCAATTGCTGCCAGCAACTTTTGAACAAGAGACAAGGAATAGGGAGTCTAGTGATTATTAGTCTATTCGATTATGCAACGGCTCAAACATCACGAAGGAAACAACAATGGTCTTAAATGTAGCAATTCTCCATTTAACATTATTCTCTGCGTGCAGAAAAGACCAACCATAAACATGTTACGGTTTGACCATTGTTTGAAAAAAAAACATATTCAAACTGAGTTGTTGGTGAAACCCATAGTTGCTTCGGCTCTCATGCTTCTGCTGAATCTGATCTAATGGCTGATAAGCAAACAAACATATTAGCATAGAAATAATTATAAAAGCGTGTGCTCAGAAGGCATTAAGAAGCATTTAGCATAAATGATTCAATCTAGTTTTGAAAACCAAGAATAGCAAATTGTGAACACTGAGCAAACTAGAGATGAACCAAAAAGGAAAACGGAAGAATAAATAAGTCTTTGCAAGTGAATCATAGCATTAACTAACAATAAGAATGACTTTGTAAGAAATATCCACGGCAATTAAGAGTATCACATTTACATCGAGCTAGTCCAACAATGGCTGGACTTCTTTCATATATACTCTATATGACTGAGAATCCATATAGCCATCACCACTTAGTGGATAAAAGTTTCGTTGTTGTTATATATCTTCTGTATTACTTTTCTTTCCCTGCTTTTCCCTCTTCTAGTTATTCAAGTTTCTAGTTATTCAAGCGAACCAAGAACAGAGTTATTTCTTTTATTTGTGCTACTGATTTCTTTAATGTGACATCCAGTATTTTCAACTGCTAAGATCAATTGATAGGTAAATACCCAGAAATGCTATACCAGTTGGCTCTGCATACCAGTCTTACGATCTTTAGCCAATACATCTAAAGCAGCTATATTCAGTTTCATGAAATTCCAACTTATGTTCACCAAGACTCATGTTCTCCACCTATCTTAATACAATCAGAAGAGTGAGGCTGCTATCTGGAGTTGAATTATACGAGAAAGTAAGACAGTGACCATAACATAGATCTTTAAGATCATTCTAAAATGTATAAAGTATTTTTTTTTTTGTCTTCTATTTTCCTCATATTTCAAAAACACAAATTAATTTCACTTGTGTAATTATATAATCTTTTAATCATCTATGAATCACTATCTAAAAAAACTATAAAAATTCCATAAGCAATCACGGATAAAAAAGTTTGTGATCAAATAACTTTGAAGTGTCACTGAAGTTGCACAGATGATCCTATCAGGCATTATAAAGGAAACAATTTGGCTATCTTGAACTATTGTCATCATATCAACTGTCATCGTTGCATTACATGTAGAACATTATTTACAGAAATTCATTCACTTCAACTACCAATGCTAGCAATTAACAATCCAACTATTAGAAATTCTAACTAGCCTAACAAACCAAAACAAATGGAGTTAAAGAATCACCTCTAGATATACATTGTTAAAACACCATGCTGAAGTGAGAACTTCAGTAGTGGCTGGAACAATCAATCAAATGCTATTCAACTTTCAAGTGCACATCCAAATCATGGGATTATTTGTTTAATAGAGTAGTTTGATGTCTATCTTAGTCTTGGAAGAAAATAAAAATAATAATAATAATAAAGATCACAAGAACAAATCATCTCTAGTGCTTCAGAAACTATAAAAATACACTAGTTCCAATCTCTGTTACTTGGATTTGGATATTAATGTTTAAGTAAAGAACTAGGTATGAACACCATAAATTTCTAAAATTTATATACCATAACAAGGAATCAGGGATCTTGGTATCCGGCTTAGGGTGTTAGATCTCCAATATGGATACAATGTAGTTTGATTAAAGTTCATATCCATTGATGAACAAAAACTTGATAAAAATGGTATGCAAGTACACAAATAATCCCACAACATTTATCACCAAGGGTAATCCTGAGATTTAAAGAAAATTGATCAGTCATATCATATAGTAATTGTCTATTATTCACAGATTCACCTTTGGAAGTTTCAACACATCATATTGCTCTTATGATCTTTTATTATATTGTGTATTTCAGAATGTGTCACCTTGTGGCTTTGAAAGTCTACGAGACGAGGTTTCAGGTTTCATTATAAGACTCCAACAAGAGCCTATAAGAACACTAATAATTAAATTTAATGAGAAATTAGACTGACTGTCAGTAAGTATGAGGAAGACTTCAGAAAAAATAGGTCGATTTCAACCCTCACAAAAGTTTTATGAAAATCCAATCTCTCTTTAAAATGAAAATTTGAAGATGGACCTACTGATACAACAATCAAAAAGGCTCTCACTTAGCAACAGAAAGAGATGGAGAAAATAACAATCCAAACCAAGATTCTAATTTCAAAGTGGGGTCAGTATATATGGACTTGTGAGAATGCAATTCATAGTGTTACAGAGAGACGGAGGAATTATTAAATAGTGAATAGTGCCATTAATCGAATTCATTCTAGAGTTGTCTGTGCAAGCTGCATATGGAAAATCATGAACACCTGATGGGCATCCTTAATGACCTTATGTTTATGGATGAGTTGGATAAAGCTACAAGAAAATTCAGATGCTGATTCTGGTAAAAAAAAATACTCACGGGCTCTGCCTAATCTATTTGATATTTTAGTAAAAATACTCATTGGCATGAGAAGAAAAGTGAATCTACATAACAACTAAAAAACCGTTGGATATGCTGGAGAAAGACGATCAGAATTGTCAAATCTATTTTTTGGAAATGCACTAATTATTCAGAGCAAGAACAAGAGGGATCAACAGTTACTAAAGGAAGGAGATCAGTAGCACAAAATAAGATTGTAATTTAGCCGAATAGAGTATGTCTAAACTTTAGCTGTGGCACACTGGTCGTAACAAAAAGGACTATCTCAAGAAAAAAAGAGGCTTCACACAATGCATAAACAATTGACGTCAAAGAGAGTTATATTGAAAATAAAAGTATCATTAGATAGTGATTTCAATATTTGATGCAAGTGTGACCAAGACAGTGAATCTTAAACACGACTCAACGAGTTTAAGCCATAAACATGTTCGTACCAAAACGTTTGGGCAAGTGAGCTATGCCACAAACATGATGAATTTAATTTCCCAAAGCTAATTTGATTCAAACGGATACCACCATGAAGTTATTGGTGTGGCTCTTGAAGGCAAAGGCACATGACCAGAGTTGCAAAAATAAAAAAGACGTAGATTGTTGGAAACTTCTCCAATGAAGATGAGATGAGCAGGGAGGCAAAATAAACTCAAAAAATCAGACCAAAAAACTAGCACAATGCAAAATCGACAATTGTTACATGATGACGAAATGAAAGACACGATAACCATTTCAAATGCATGAATAGAGCTCACGATAAAGGCCGATTCACACTAAGATCCTAATACAGATCACGTTATATGATCAGTTTCGGCAAAAGGAAACGAAATACATGATTTCCGACCTAATCGTATTAATCTTTGGAGTGGCATTACATAGAGTCAAACACAATGAAAAGATCAAAAACCTTGATTAAAACAGATCTAAACTATGGGAATTAGCGAATTGGATTTAAGCAGATCCTATCCGAACCATGAATCGGAGAACATGAAAATTCTACAAAGGGAACAGAAGAGAAGGAGGAAACTCACTAGGACTTTCCGGCTTTCCGTTGGCCCATTTGGAGATAGCAAAGTGGACTTTCTCCCGAGCAGCCGCCGTCGATCGGTGAGGCTCCTTGAGGCAGGACCTCACGAGGGAGGCGCAGATGTTGGAGTAGCTGATGTACGTCATCCCCGCCGCTCTCCAGAACGGCACCGCCGCACCAGTGCTCGCCATCGCACGCTGCAACACGAATGATCTCGTTCCTCTTTAGAGAAATGCGTAAGATTTCGACCCTAGGAATAGACCAGTTTTAGAGTGGCTTAGTGATGGGCCGTTATAGAAAAGCAAAAATTAAGATGGGCCTAAATTAATTTGACGACGCCAAATAATAATAATAATTATTATTATTATTATTATTATTATTATTGTTATTCAAAGTAAAATTTCTACGGAGGGTCTACTTTCCGGGGAACACACGCCACGTGTGAGGATACGACTTGTACCTTCGCCTTCTCTAATAGTAGTATGCTCGTTTCACGCGTCCGCAATTTCTCCTTCACGCATTTTAAGCGAGGCAACGGGAGAGAGAGGCGTAAGGGAGGAGGAGCTCAGCGAAGCGATCGGATGGGATCGCGGTGGATGGCGTCGAACAAAGCTCGGCACTGAGCGCGGTGGGCAATGGAAGTCAAGGCGCGGCGTCGGAAGGCGAGCGGCCGCAAGGTTTCCAAAGAGTTGGACGGCGGCATGGGACCTGCAGCGGCGGAAGAGACCGGCGGCTGGTGAGGTACGAGGAGCTGCCGGAGTTTCTCAAGGACAACGAGTTCATTCGCGGCCACTACCGCGCCGAATGGCCCATCCGCGACGCCCTCCTCAGCGCCTTCGCCTGGCACAACGAAACCGTCAACGTGTGGACGTAAGCATTCTTGATCCAAACTTGAACCGTTTAGATCCCCCTCTATCCGGCCGGCGATGTTTAGAATTTAGATTGATACCTTTGCCCAAGGGGAATAGATCAGATGCGACGACTGTGATTTTTTATCGACGCTTGATTCTCTGACAGGCATTTGGGTGGCTTCCTCCTTTTCCTGGCGCTGACGGTGGCGTGGGCAATGGAGCCGATCGAGTTCCCGCCGCTCGCCGAGTGGGCATTTTCACATTCCTCCATTTGTTTAACGAATATACAGCAAAATCCTTTAGTAAAAAAAATAAAATGGAAGCTTTTTTGTCAGCAGGTTCATCGTTGGATCATCAGATTCTTCATTGTGGAAAAACATATCAGGAAATATTTTGACAGTAAGCAATTCAGATTAATGTTAAGTAGTCGCTCCTTCATTGCCCTCCTAGCAATATCTGCGCTGTTGACTCGATCGTGTCTTAATTTTATTGCTTGCAATTTAATCAGAACAGTAGAGAACGACCGGAGTTTATGGATTGGTGGAGCCGTACGTGTCTTATAAATTCGTTCCCCTTTTTTGCAGGATAACTCCTCGTGGCTGTCGACCTTACTCTCCAACTTCGACGACGTCGCTGCCGCCGTCCCGCGTTGGCCGACACTTGTCTTCCTGCTCGGTTCGATGGGCTGCCTCTCCATCAGCGCTGTCTCTCACCTCCTCGCCTGCCACTCCCCCCGTCTGAACCTCTTCTTCTGGCGCCTCGACTACGCCGGCATTTCCCTCATGATCGTCTCCTCCTTCGTGCCCCCTGTCTACTACGCCTTCCTCTGCCATCCCGTCGCCCGCCGCGCCTACATCGGTGCCATCGCCGTTCTCGGTCTCCTCGCTGTGGTCACTCTCCTCGCCCCAGCCCTCTCCTCCCCTCGCTTCCGCCCTCTCCGTGCCGTCCTCTTCCTCACCATGGGCTTCTCTGGCGTCGTGCCTGCTGTGCACGCCCTCTGCTTGAACTGGGACCACCGCGAAGTTCACATCGCGCTTGCCCTGGAGGTCGCCATGGCCGTGGCCTACGCCTCCGGGGCGACGGTGTACGTGAGAAGAATCCCGGAGCGGTGGCGCCCGGGGGAGTTCGACCTTGTGGGACACAGCCACCAGATATTTCACGTTCTGGTGCTCGTCGGCGCCCTCACGCACTGCCTCGCCACCAAGGTGTTGCTCGATTGGCGAAACCGGCCAATGATGGCCTCCTGCAGCGATTTACATGCCACTCCAACATCTGTCCTCGCGACGTGATTCTTCCAAACGAATTCGACGTCGTCGATCGAGATTAATGATCATGGCACGAGGGAGAGAGATCGAGCTGTGACCTGAGCTCGTACGTACACTTCTCCTGCAGGGAGATGCTCTGTTCCATGTCTCTGACAATTACGGGTGGAAATGTAGCTAGAAACCGAAGCCCAGTCATTTTGGCAGGTATATTCATATGGAATATTCCATTCCAGTTTGATGAATGATCGTTTTAAGATAATGATCCGCATGCTGAAACTTTCTCAAAAACTTTTCCAATGCATTTAAACTGCAACACGCCTAGATTTTCACTGCAATCTCAGATAGCAAATACAATGTCAAGTATGACCGCAGTCAAATAACTTGTCGAGTGCAAAATTTGACTTTTAATTTCCCACAATTTATTCGGGATAGTGAACTCATTCAACATGTGAAGGGAATTAACGGAAGAGAATCATGATGAGGATTGGTCCAATAATCTCCTCTTTTTTTTTTGATTTAAAATTTAAAAAATAGATCCGTCGTCCATGCCAATCCCATAAATGTAGAAGGAAATAAATATAAATACATAATCGTACATAGTAGAATAAACATATTGATTCAAAATTAAAATTTTGATAGAATATCGTCAAATTTTCGATGGTCATTTATTTTCCATTCCTATTTTTTGAATTTGATATCTTTTCAAAAGTCAAACCTCGAGGTGACATATCTTGCCTCTTGGAAGGATCTGGGTTGTCAATCTTGACTTGGAACGATCATTTAGGGGGTGCTTGATTTGTGGAAGGGAATGGGATTAGGAATGAGATTTATGGAAGTAAGAATGGGAATGAGGAGTTTTGAATCCGTGGACCCCACCATTCCCATTCCCCCCATTTTACTTGGTAATGGCCAAATTCCATATTTGGAGGTTTGAATCCGTGGGCCCCATCATTCCTATTCCAAATATTAACATTCCAAACACTAACTTTCAATCCCTTTCCCATTCCTCATTTCCATTCCCTCCAACCAAGCACTCCCTTAAATCAGCGTGTCTTCCACACATATTTCTTGTTTGACTTGTCTACGCTATCATTCAGTCATGCATGTGGAATATTTTTAAAAATAAAGATATTTTTTTTATTCTACAGGAAAGTTTAGATAAACCGCCCAATGAAAATTGGATGTGGATGAACCAAAAAAAAAAAAAAGTCCGAATAGAGATGCCGACTAGATACTTCAAGCTCCTAATTAAAAATTATTGCACTGTGTATTTAACTTGTGTCATCAATTTCAGAAACATAAATAATTTCTCAGAATTATTACTCACATATTCGATTACTAAATACATTTAAAATATTAATTCTCATAAAATTATTGTAGTTTATCATAAAATATGAGTCGTGCAATATAGAGAAGTATGGTGAATTGTACAAATCATTCCTGGTATTGTGATTAAAATATATTTTACAAACTAAATGAATGAGATTTCTTATTATAAAAAAATTAATAATTTTAATTAATTTTATTGACTATTTTTTAATGATTGATCTGGTCATCTAGAAGTTTAATATTTTTTTATTACAATTTCATGTGATGAAAATATTTCTATAAATACGTTATAATTAAAAATTAAATTATAAATACTTAAATAATAATTTAAATATTTTACTATGAATGTCCCATTTAGAGAGAAAGTTGCCAAGTTGGAAAAAATATAATAAAATTTCAAGATTTTCTCCAGATTTTTTTTTCTAGAAGAAGTCAATCTAATTCTGACGAAATCCATACGGAGACATAGTCAACGCCACTCTTATTTTGCACCTTGTCGGTCAATGCCGACAGACGGTCATGTCAATGCAAGGATCTTACTTAATTCGAACATGCGGGAAATCAATCAGTTGGCGAATTATACGAGTCAATAAGTCTTCTTTCACTTCGTCAACATTTGTCGGCTCATGCCTTTTGACTCCGCCTCCCGCACCTTGACTTCGCCTCTTTCCCCAAGAAGAAGCCAACCTCGCGATGCTTCCTCGATGCTCTCCTCTCCTCTTTAAAACAGTAAGCATATGACATTTCCTCATCCTCTAAGCTCTCTAGATCCATTCAATCATGGAGGTCGCGCGGCTGAATCGTCCTTTCATCGATCTCAACCTCTCCATCGGCTCCTCCCTCTGTTTCTTCCCCGGGGATCCTCCGTCTTTCCCCGAAGATCAAATACGGGTGCAGATTAAAGTACTTAAGGATGAGCTCGACCGAGCGAGCGAGGAGAACAAGAAGCTCAAGGAAATGGTGGCCAATATGGTCGACAAGTACAAGGCGCTACAGAGCCATGTAAGTCGACTGGGGACGCCTTCCAACGACGTCGACGGCGTTAATTCCTCCGACGGAGGCTCTGTTTCTCCTGCGACAAATTCCAAGAGGAAGAGAGACCTCAGTGGGGATAAAGCTCCAATTTTGGAGAGCACATCGAGCGCCGATGAGTTGAATTCGTGCAAGAGAGTGAGGGAGGAGACGATGAAGCCGAAAATTTCCAAGCTTTATGTGCACACCGATCCGTCCGATACCAGCCTGGTGAGTGATCATCTCTGTTCTAATGGTTCTAATTGTTTCAGTAGCAAGTTTCTTAATTAAAATTTGATGATTTAGGTGGTGAGAGATGGGTATCAATGGCGGAAATATGGGCAGAAGGTGACCAGAGACAATCCATGTCCCAGAGCTTACTTCAGATGCTCTTTTGCGCCTTCTTGTCCTGTTAAAAAGAAGGTGCGTGGTTTCATTTCTAGAAAATAATCGATGAAGAAGAACAAAAAAAAACATAAAGTTTTGCTGTTGTTTGCGGGTCAATTAAAGTGAATCGATCGAAATTGATGGTTTTTATGAAAATTTGCAGGTGCAGAGAAGCGCCGAGGACACATCGATGCTGGTCGCTACCTACGAAGGCGAGCACAACCATGGCCACCAGCCCCACCAACCTCCGGCGACAGGTACCAAAATTCCGGCTATAGAAGTGAGTCTGATGAAGTCGAAGAAGGCAGAGGAGGGGTTGAAGCCGTCGCCGGAGCTGAGCCGGAGTTTGGCGGAGCAGATGGCGGCGTCATTAACTAATGATCCGGCATTTAAGAGCGCGCTCGCGGTGGCGCTCTCCGGGAGGATGCTTCATTGATCCTTTTTGTACCTGGTTCCTGTTAATTTGCTTAGAATTTTTAGTTTATGTGGTGATCATTCTCTTTCATTCAGGCAAGGTTTGAAGGTGATCATGATTCATGATTCGCGAGTGATTTAGCAGGGATTGTAAATATATCATGTTGTAGACTTTTGCTGGGAAAAAAGATTAATAGGAAGAATAAGTTAATGGTTTTGTCATGGATTTGACTTCTGTCTTGATTCTTGTTTGATAACAGCAACCGTAGGGAGAAATCCGCCAGCAAGTTTGACCTTTTTTTTCACTTGCAAAACCGAATTAAAAGAATGAAGAAAGAAGATTCAACGAACTTCTTCTTCCTTTTCTTCTACTACTTTTCTGTATACTCTGTTGGTAGAGCTTCACCACCACCAGCATCATGGAGACGTCATCATCAATATCTGATTTTGACTTTTGAGATGAGATTTATTGTATTAATGGAGATAATTTCATGTCCAAATGCCAGCAACTGTGGAGTAGACGCACCAAGTGAAAAAGGAAGATGGCAGTGCTTTCATGTGGCTGCATGACATATGATCAGGCGGTTAGAACAGGGGACCCCCATTCTGAGGGGTCAATGTCACGCTGGAGTCAAAAGGCTAAGTGGCCGACCGGAGAGGGAGGGGCCGACCTCCCGACCGGCCCCGGCAGACCGACCGGTGAATAGCCAAGGCAATAGGGCCCCCACTGAAGTCGTAGTTCCGACGCTCAATGGAACAGTAGCAAGGAGCCGAGCGGAAGCCCTAAGAGAAGGTGACATACTGATAACAGGCCCTGCATAGTACCCTACCGAAAACATCCCCAGCATATCGATGCATACGGCAGGCCGGCGAGAGGGGAATTCCGTCCGACTGGCGCATAAAATGAGGGTCGTCCGGACGTCACTCCCCGTCCGGACGGACGTACCGGCCTGTGGGGTAGGGAAGGACAAAGACATCTTCTGACAGCTGTCAAGTCCCAGGGCTAGGTCATACTCTTAGTCTGACAGTTAAGTGTTCTCTTGTCACATCGAAGACGTGCTCGGACTGTAGCAGTATGGCGTCAGGTAAGCTTTCTGACAGACACATACCGAGGTATGGGTTGCGGACACGAAGGCGTCTCGGTGGACGTGTAGGAGCTCTTTTACCGCTCTATATAAAGAGCCGCATACTTCGCCGGAGGTACGCGTTGAACACCTTTGGAGCTACTTTTTTCCACTGCTTGTTTGCCTGACTTGAGCGTCGGAGGGTCGCCGCCGGGAACCCCTTCCCGGCCCGACTTCTGTGCAGGTTCGCCGGAGCTTCGTGCCACCAGTCGAAGATCCACGTCAGCAAATCGGAGAGCACCACGTGCCCAGCGTCCGTTGAGTCAGCGTTCGGACAGGATCAATTTGGCGCCATCTGTGGGAACGCTCCTGCATCCGAACGGAAACAATGGACGAGGCTGGACGACAACACACGGTGACGCTTTCCACGGAGGAACACGACGCTCTGATCGAGTGGAGGGCCGCCACGCTTGTGGAGCAAAAACAGAAAGCAACAGCCGAGTGGTCGGAGAAGCAAGCAACGTCAGCGTCTGGTGGTCGAGCGGAAACACCACCGGCTACCGTTCTATTCCGTCGGGCCCTATTCCGGACGCCTCCTGCTGCTGTAGCAGTGAAGCGCAATCGGGAATCTTCGTCAGATGAAATACCAATACGGGACAACAGAAAAGGCAAGGCCCTCCGAGCGGACACTTCTCCCGAGCGGAAGCACCGACTGCCACAGTCCCATTTCCCTCAAAAGCAGATACTTCATCTCCCGAATTCAACTTATAGCAAGCCCCTCCTTCTGGAACCTCAAGAGCGGGGGTTTGATGTCAGGCGATGAATCGACCGCATACGAGGGAGTTGGGTGGACGGGCTGCCGAGCGGATGAAGATGGATTGACACTTGGATCCACCATGAAGCGCAAATTATCTCCAGCCTATCCGGGGCAGGGTGAAAGGTGCACCAATAGAATATGTGCTGTATATTTTCCGTTTGGTTGTATATTTGAAATGCAGAAGGCAAAATGTTATAATGTGCGCAATTGGCGTTATCGGCCGAGCGGCCTATCTTCATGGTGTATAAGATCCGAGCCAAGCGCTCGAGGCCGAAGGCCCCGAGCCATTCGGCTGGAGGTATAATATCTGAGCCAAGCGCTCGATGAAGAAGGCCTCGAGCCGTTCGGCTGGAGGTATAGTATCCGAGCCAAGCGCTCGATGACGAAGGCTCGTGAAGCAACGGGAGCAGAAGGCTCAAGTAAAAGGATAAAGTAGCAGGCCGCCTCCACCTCTGGTGGGTCGAGCGGCCATGGAGGACCGACCGGGAAGTTTCGCCATCCTCCTGGCCTTGATAAATTTCGACGAGTACATTGTATCCACCTCACTCCACGGGTATTCGGGAGTTGAGAAATTGAGTCAGATCTTATGTTGATCGGCAGGTTAGTCTTTCAGATATAGTTTCTTTCGGGCATAGAATTCATCGTAATTTTCGGAACGAAGGCCCGTGCCGTTCGGCTGGGCGTATATCATCGGAGCCAAGCGCTCGATAACGAAGGCCCCAAGCCATTCGGCCGGAGGTATAATATCAGAGCCAAGCGCTCGATGCCGAAGGCCCCGAGTCGTTCGGCCGGAGGTATAATATTCGAGCCAAACGCTCGACAAAGAAGACCCCGAGCCGTTCGGCCGGGAGTATGTTATCCGAGCCAAGCGCTCGACGAAGAAGACCCCGAGCCGTTCGGCCGGGAGTATGTTATCCGAGCCAAGCGCTCGACGAAGAAGGCCCCGAGCCGTTCGGCCGGGAGTATGTTATCCGAGCCAAGCGCTCGACGAAGAAGACCCCAAACTGTTCGGCCGGGAGTATGTTATCCGAGCTGGGTGAAAGGTGCGCTAAATGTAAATTTATATACATTTCGGTCGCCTATGTCCATGTAAGGCAGGAAGCAAAATTATAAAGATGGCAAATATCTTCGCCGATCGGCTGTGTTAAAAGTAGCCTTAAAGGCCGTCGAGCTCCGACGTTAAATATCGAGAGACGAGCCGACGTCTATAAACGTCCGAGCGGAAGACCGTCGAGCTCCGATGTTAAATATCGAGAGACGAGCCGGCGTCTATAAACTTCCGAGCGGAAGACCGTCGAGCTCCGACGTTAAAGATCGAGAGACGAGCCGGCGTCTATAAACTCCCGAGCGGAAGACCGTCGAGCTCCGACGTTAAATATCGAGAGACGAGCCGGCGTCTATAAACGTCCGAGCGGAAGACCGTCGAGCTCCGACGTTAAATATCGAGAGACGAGCCGGCGTCTATAAACGTCCGAGCGGAAGACCGTCGAGCTCCGACGTTAAATATCGAGAGACGAGCCGACGTCTATAAACGTCCGAGCGGAAGACCGTCGAGCTCCGACGTTAAATATCGAGAGACGAGCCGGCGTCTATAAACGTCCGAGCGGAAGACCGTCGAGCTCCGACGTTAAATATCGAGAGACGAGCCGGCGTCTATAAACGTCCGAGCAGAAGACCGTCGAGCTCCGACGTTAAAGATCGAGAGACGAGCCGGCGTCTATAAACGTCCGAGCAGAAGACCGTCGAGCTCCGACGTTAAAGATCGAGAGACGAGCCGGCGTCTATAAACCACCACGTAATACAATCCGGCGGTAAGAGCCAACCGACGACAGAGCTGTTCCTTAAGGCCAACACCCGGGCGAGCGGCTCGCTTAGCAAAATCCCGTTGAGGTAAGGTGCAAATCGAAGGATGGTTAATAAGAATTAAAGAGGGGAGCACGTGAACGAGCGACGTCCGCGTGCCGAGCGACTACGTAGTCGCATGACGAAAGGACGTTTTTTTTAAGACAATCGGCTTGAATCCATGTTAAAGTATGACACCGAGCGGAGGAGTTTTAAAGAACACTTAATGTGACGAAAAAAAAATTTCTTGTCAAAACAAAAGTTGCAAGAACGGGAAGACGATCCATTTACACTAAACGCTGGGCAAGCAAGAGTTACAGCGAAAATAAGTTTCGCCGAACGGCGAGGATACAAAAAAGTTGATAAAAAACACTCCTCACGCATCAAAGTCAAAAAGAGCATCGGGAATGGCGCCCATCACGGTAGACAGATCCTCTGGGGGGATGGTCAGCTCGGCGGGAAGGTGACCTTTAGTCTTCAAGTAATCTACCGCCGCCTTAATCGCTTCTTCAAAAGTGAGGGAAATCTTGTCGGTGAATTTCTCTCCGAAATCGTCCGAGCGGACAAACGCCTTCCTCACTTCGTCAGAACGAGCCGACTCCCCATCCTGATACTCTTTGAGCGCGGTTTGGGAAGCATCGTTGGCAGCCTGGAGATCCTTTAAATCCCCTTCAAATTTGAGTAGATCGGCCGAGCGGCCCTCCTTCTCGGTGGCCAGAAGGGCATCCAGATCCTTGATGCGTTTCTCTAGCCCTCTGATCTCCACCTTCATTCGGTCCATGTCGTCGATGGCCTTGCGCTTCCGAGTGGTCGCCGTCTGGACCTCTTTATCCCGTTTTTTGACCACAGCTTCAAGCCGAGTAACCTCGGCCGCCAGATCGGAAGCGCGTTTCCGTTCGGCTTCTAAGAGCTTTTTGCTCTTCTCTAGAGCAGCCGTGGATTGCCCTTGGTTCGCCTCCGAGAGCTTGAGTTTTTTCATTTCTTCCTCCAACTCGGCCAGTCGATTGCTGACCGCAATCTGGTCTACCCAACTCTGCGAACGAAGGCAGTTAAGCTAAAAGCTAAAACAAAAAATATCAGTAAAGCAGAAAGGCATGCCCCAGTCGCCTGCTGCAGGTTACTGTCCCCTAGCTGACTGGGGGACATAAGCGCGACGCGTACGCGCGCGTCCTCCCAAACTTTGGCGAGCGGGCCGGTGAGGGTGATCTGCTGTTCGGGAGCCGATGGCCGATCGGCGACCAGTAAATATTCCTCCGATGGAAATCTTAGTACGGTTTTAGTCACCCTCGGGCCGCTCGAATCATCTTGAGATGCAGCAGCCGGGCCAGAAGACTCGCCGATCGGACCCGGGTGGTCGCCCAGTCGCCTAAGTCGACGTAAAGTTCGAGAGGTGGAAGGTTGAGCCTCAACGATGGTTGGCGGCAAGTCAAGTTGAGTTGGAGTACGCTCTGAGGAGACCGCCTCAAAAAACGCAGGAGCATCAGCGCTCCGTTCGGAAAGCTGCTCCCTTTGTGAAGGCTGTGGAGCAGCTTGCTCTAGCCGACGGCGCTTTCGAGTCACCAAAGGTGTCCCATCGGCCGAACGACCTTCCTCTTCGCCCTGGGCAAATGTTGTGATATTGATCACGGCCTCGTCAGTGAAGGCACGGGCAGCCGATGCCTCGGGAGCAACTTGAGTTCCCTCGCTCCCTTCAGTTGCAGAGCCGGTCGGAACCAAACCCCGTTCGGCAACCTCTTTGTCCTTTACCGCCTCAATATTGGCGGCTTTCAACTTAAGCTTTTCGGTTGCCTTAGCGCGCCACATAACTTCAGCTGCAGAAATAAACAATAAATCAGTTAGCACAAAAGAAAAAGGGGGATAAGAATCGCTTACTCATGCTACAAGGCAGATCAGCTTGGATGGGAGACAAGCCAAATATGTACATTACTCCAGGAAGGAGCAACTTGTCAATGTCGTATCGTTGGCCGACCAGCTGGTTGGCCGCATGAAGATACGCCGGATGGCTCTTGAATTTGCCAAGACCCGGTTGATTTGGCACCGCCGTCTGCCACTTCGTTCGGAAGGCCGGCCGCTCGGGTAGACGCATAAAAAAGAAATGCTCCTTCCAATGCTTATTGGAGCTCGACATGTTGGTAAATAGGACGAAACCCGACCTAGATTGAAATATGAAGGTCCCCCACTCGGATTGTTTTGGGTAGAAGAAGTAGTGGAAGATTTGGGGGTCCAAGGGGATATCATTCAACTTGAAAAGGACTATCACCCCGCTCAGCAACCTAATCGAGTTCGGGACTAATTGGCCGAGCGGGACGCGAAAGTGGTTGCATATTTTGATGATGAACGGATGTGGAGGAAAGCGCAGCCCGGCCAAAAATTGATCACGGAATAAGCAAATGGTGCCGGGCGGCGGATCATTGGGCCGATCGGAAGGAGTGGCTATAACTATTTCGTGGTCGGTCGGAATTTCGTATGTTCGAATGAGACGCAGTGCGTCTTCTTCATCGAATCGGCTCTCCATAGTCATGTACCAGAGACCAGGAGCGCCGACGGTAGGCGTAGAAGTACTCGTCATGGTCGAAACAGAAACGATAATCGACAGAAAAACTAAAAGAAAATACCGACAGAATGCAAAAGGAAGCAATACAGGAGGCGGGTAGCTGGAAAGGAAGGCTTACGGGTACGAGGAAGATCGAGAAAAGGAAGAAGATGGCGAGCGCACCAAATAGGCGGTGAATAAGGATCACCGGAGCAGAAAGAGCAGCGTGAAGACGAAGGAGGATGAAGCAACAGTGCGGCGGAAAATGATTCGGGGGCTTTATATTGCCGCCCGGGAGCAACCTCCGCCGTCCGATCCAGGTTGTAAAAAACGAGGCCATCATCCAGCTGTCCATTTCAAACGGCGGCTGTCCCATCGAAAGTGACGCCACCGCCATACGCTGACAAACGCACGATCGCCACGTGTCAGCAGGATACTGGTTGCATTTAATGAGCGCCCCTTACCGTGCGCAGCACACGTGAGGGGCAGTAGGGGAGAGAATTGGGCATGGATTCCAAGAGAATACAAGGTACGGACAAGATACCGCCGAACGGGGGAGCATTCCTAAGCCTGGCCGAGCGGACTGATGTGGCGGTCGTTTCTCAGTCAGATCGGCAGTCCAGTCAGTCAGACTTTGCCTCCTTCGACTAGACTTGAGGGGGAGGCAAGTGATCCGGCGGTTAGAACAGGGGACCCCCATTCTGAGGGGTCAATGCCACGCTGGAGTCAAAAGGCCAAGTGGCCGACCGGAGAGGGAGGGGCCGACCTCCCGACCGGCCCCGGCAGACCGACCGGTGAATAGCCAAGGCAATAGGGCCCCCACTGAAGTCGTAGTTCCGACGCTCAATGGAACAGTAGCAGGGAGCCGAGCGGAAGCCCTAAGAGAAGGTGACATACTGCTAACAGGCCCTGCATAGTATCCTACCGAAAATATCCCCAGCATATCGCTGCATACGGCAGGCCGGCGAGAGGGGAATTCCGTCCGACTGGCGCATAAAATGAGGGCCGTCCGGACGTCACTCCCCGTCCGGACGGACGTACCGGCCTGTGGGGTAGGGAAGGACAAGGACATCTTCTGACAGCTGTCAAGTCTCAGGACTAGGCCATACTCTTAGTCTGACAGTTAAGTGTTCTCTTGTCACATCGAAGACGTGCTCGGACTGTAGCAATATGGCGTCAGGTAAGCTTTCTGACAGACACATACCGAGGTATGGGTTGCGGACACGAAGGCGTCTCGGTGGACGTGTAGGAGCTCTTTCACCGCTCTATATAAAGAGCCGCATACTTCGCCGGAGGTACGCGTTGAACACCTTTGGAGCTACTTTTTTCCACTGCTTGCTTGCCTGACTTGAGCGTCGGAGGGTCGCCGTCGGGAACCCCTTCCCGGCCCGACTTCTGTGCAGGTTCGCCGGAGCTTCGTGCCACCAGTCGAAGATCCACGTCAGCAAATCGGAGAGCACCACGTGCCCAGCGTCCGTTGAGTCAGCGTTCGGACAGGATCAACATCCATCCATCTCTAATCCTGTCTAACCAAAATTATTCTGAAACGTTCAAAAATCTTATACTTTAAGTTATTGAAATGTCGAAAACAAGTGAATTCGTTGCGGAATTCATTGACCAAATTTTGCCGGATGGGGTGAGTAGGAGAGAAAATTTTGGGGGCAGTGAAAACCAAAAAACATTGCAGCAAATAATAAGGTAACTTTAAATTTTTATCATTGCTCCAACACTTTGGCAAACTTTAATATTCTCTTTTTTGTTTTGACTTGTGGCCCTCATGATGTAGTACAGCTAGGGGCGCATGATTTCGTTGCCGAGAGATTCAGGATTTGATCCTCAGGGTGTCATTGTCTGGGATTAGTGTCCCGGTTATGCACTTTCATCTAACCTCTATGGTCATTGGATGGATTATGTGCTCCTAGACCTAGTTTATGCTCTTTTTGTCCTTTTAGGATATTTTCCATCATTTTTAGAGTCTTTTCAATTCTATCAAGCCTTGACCTCAAGACTTGATTTTCTTCTCATAAATCCCTAGATTTTGGTTTTTCATTAAATACTTGAGCATTTTTATTTTTAGGCTTATACCTAAGGTTCTTAGAGTTATTGCCTAAGTTGTTATCTATCTTCTTAACCTTAGGTGTGGTAGTTTTAGCATAAAGAGCTACATGTTTTTCCTTAATGCTATCATGTTTTCTATTTTTATGATAAATAACATTAAAATGATAAAAACTTGAACTAACATGCTTTTTACCATTCGTCAAAGGAATAGGTTCAATAAATGAGACTTTGGGTTTTACCTTGGACGCTCCCCCTTGACTTGAGCTTCCTCCCTTGACTTTGACCGCTTTCCTCTCCTTAGAACATTGACTCCGATAATGTCTTTTTTGATGACACGAGAAGCACACAATGTGCTCCTTGCTCTTCTTTGTTGTTTGGGGAGGGGGGGGTCTCCTTGAGCTTCTCCTTGCCCTTTGGTGTCATTTGGTCCTTCATCTTGGTCAATTTTGGGTACTTACTCTTGTAGTGTCCATGTTCCCTACACTCAAAACATATAATATGATTTTTATTTTTAATTGAAACATTTATACCTTCACATGTAGGGATGACACATGATCCTCCATTTAATTTTTCTTGGTTTGGTACAATGGAGGGGATCTCATGAACCTTTTCCAATTTGCTCCAAAGCTCCTTGACATCCTTGAATTCTCCAACTTAAGCCAAAATATTGCTTGACAATAAATCGACCAATAGCTTGGTCACTTTATCATTTGCCTCACTCATTTGAATTTGCTCTTGGATCCATTTGCTCTTCTTGAGGATCTTGCCTTTTGAATTTCTTGGAGGTTCGAAGCCTTCCATTAGAGCAAACCATTGCTCTATCTCTACCATTAAGAAATTTTCGATCCTTGATTTCCAAAAATTGAAGCTTGTTGAAGTGAATGGTGGAGGCACCCTTGTGTCGAATCTGAATCCATCTCCGAATTCCGTTTAAAGTTGAGCTCTTGATAAAATCTTTGGCTTGATGAAATTTGCTTCAACTTCTTTACCCTCTAGCCTTGTTGCCCCTTCCAGCGATGATTCTGATGAAGAGCAACCTCGCTCTAATACCACTTGTTAAGGTCGAAATGTGCTAGAGGGGGGGGGGGGGAGGGTGAATAGCTCGTCGCGCTCGTCGTTGCTTGCTTCTTGGTGAAGATATGTAGCGGAAAGAACAAGAAACAAAAATATAACGCTAACACAAAGGATTTACTTGGTGTCCACCTCAAAAAGAGGTGATTAATCCAAGGATTCACACACACGAGCACTCTCCATTATGAAAACACTCCTTTACGGTAACTACCGAAGGTGGAGAAGCTTTACAAAACTCTCAATACAAAAAGAAAGAAAGGGAAGTAAATACAAGTAGGATCTTACAAGATTTACAACATAAATCCTAACGCTAGCTTCTTCTTCTTGTGTTGAACGCCTCTTGATCTCGGAAGGACAACAACCCTTGCTCCAAGAATGCTTCAAGAACTGGCATGAGTCTCTGTGGAGAAGTTGCTGTGATCGCGTGAAGAGGAATCGAAGAGCTATGCAGAAAATCACTCGCCAATGGTTATAACCTGCGCAACGGGCGGATCCCAATCGATTGAATTGCTCTCAATCGATTGGGGAGGCTTTGAATTGATCGGTTGATCGATTCAGAGCACCTCTGTGCTATCTGGAAATCGCCTGAATCGATTGACCGATCAATTCAAGGTTGTCCCGTGATTTTCTAGCCTCCCATTCGATCAGTCGATCGATTGGGAGCCTCTAATCGATCGAGTGATCGATTGGGAGGACTTCTGTGTGACGACGTCACCTTTCCAATCGATCAACCGATCGATTGGGAGGTACTTTTGTCGCGACATCTCACCCAATCGGTCAACTGATCGATTGGGCATGAGTCAATCGATCGGTTGATCGATTTGGCCCATTAGTGACTTGCCAAATCAAGTTCAAAGTCCTTAGAACTAACATCCAGTCAACCATGACCTGTTGGAACATCATGTCTAGCATCCGATCACCCTCAATCTACTAGGACTTCCTCACCAAGTGTCCGGTGAATCCCTTTGACCCACTTGGACTCTTTTCTCCTCGTGCCAAGTGTCCGATCAACCTTGACTCACTTGGACTTATCAATACTAGGTGTCCGGTCAACCTTGACCCACCTGAATTTTCACGTGTCTGGCTTCACTTACCAGGATTTCTCTTCTGCCTATCTTTACTCACTAGGACTTCCCATCTGTCTGGTTTCACTCACCAGGACTTTCACCTAGCTTCACTCACTAGGATTTTCCTTCTGCCTAGCTTCACTCACTAGGTCTTCCCATCTGCCTGGCTTCACTCATCAAGACTTTCACCTAGCTTCACTCACTAGGGGTTTCCATCTGTCTTGCTTCACTCACCAGGACTTTCACCTAGCTTCACTCATTAGGATTTTCATACTGCCTGGCTTCACTCACCAGGACTTTCCTACTCAAGTATCCGATCAATCCTTTGACCTACTGGTCAACATTGACCAAAGGGAAATTGCACCAGCAATCTCCCCAAATGGACGATTGCACCTGCAATCTCCATGTATTGTCAAATATCGAAACTCAACATCAAGACTTAAGCTTGAGCCAACTCAAGCCTAGTCAATCTGGTCAACCTTGCCCCAAGGGATATTGCACCAACATTCTTCTTCCTCTTGCACCTTAATCGATCCATAAACTCTAAGCAAGATAGTTATTTATAGAATTTTCCTTCTTTAACAGATTAATCTCTCAAAGTTACAAGTAAATCCAACCAAATATTTATAGGTTAGCTTTCCCAACACTTTACCAACCTTTTATCCTTGTTCTTGACCAACGAGTGCTCTACCGAACCTCCTTCTTCATCTATCCATTCTATCGAACATGATACAGGTAAAGATGATAGATCACTCAACTTAGCCTTGGGACAAAACTACAACCCGGGCAATGCCCAATTATTCACCTCTCTTTTCCTCTTCTTCCCCTATTTCCGTTGGAATCAATTGAAGTCAATTGAAAGTCTTCACTATGTACATGACGATTAGGAATCCATTATGGGGTATTTTGGGTTAAACAGGAGGACAAGAAGATGCCGATTTGGGAATCCAAACTAAACTTCGAATTATCCCAAAGATGAAGGATAAGCAGAGAACACACCAGGCCTTTCTTCAATAGCTATGTCGACTCCTTCAACTGGACTTTGCTATAGCATCTCCTCTTAAGGGGTGTCATCTTTTAGGACAGTGTAGCAAAGGTGGCAACGCTTGCAGAAGGGCTCCGAGAGGGGAGTGAAAGCGCTAGCGAAGTGGCAATAGCCCAATTATTAAGGGATCAGAGGTGATGCCGAGGGAAGCAAGAGAACTACGCATAGGGGTAAAGAAGAAGAAGACCCATCCGAAAGATGAAGGAGAAGCAGAGAATACACCAGGCCTTTCTTCAATAGCTACGCTAACTCCCTCACCTGGACTTTGCTGCGGCATCTCCTCCGGAGGGTGTCATCTTTGAGGACATCACAGCAAAGGTAACGACGCTTGCTAAAGGGCTTCGAGAGAGGAGCAAAAGCCATTAACAAAGCAACAACGGCCTGAGGGAAGCAAGAGAACTGCGCATAGGGTTAAAGAAGAAGAAGACCCATCCACTTCTTCATTGCTCATCTCCTGCTATGGCCAAAAAAAAAACAAATCAATGAGTAGATAAGAAAACAATGAAAAATGGCGAAGAAAACAATGAAAAATGGCGAAAGAGAAAGAAATAATGGAGGAAGAAGATAACCGGGGTAAGAGATTGGAGAGATGCGAACGGAAGCCAAAAGAACGCTAGGGTTAGGAAAAAGAATGTCGCGCGCTAAGTATTTTTAGACGTTCAGCATTTTGTTCAGTGCTAAGGTGCTTTTTACTTCAGCATCTATAAATTTAAAATTTAAAATTATTTTTTAACTTCTTCCAATATATTATGTAGAAGTAATATACTAAAAAAAAAATTAAGGAGTGAAGCTCACATTTTTTTAAATAAGAAGTAAAATATGTATTTTTACTTCTGCAGTATTATTACTGAAATTGTTTATTATATACTATTTCAAAATTAATAATTACCGAAGTAACCTCTTCCCTTTTGGAGAAACTAAAGAAGAAAGGCTACTAAGTGCTCTTCATGATTGACACCATCAAACTGGTAGAGAAGCGTATGAGGGATGTTAAGATGTACAAGAATAGTGTCCGTAATATCATACTCATCAACGGATCAACAAGGATTCTCAAAATTCATCAATTATTAGTAGATTTTGTTGAGTTAATACTAGATCTTTTTTTAGGCTACCACCTGATATTACTTTAAACTCAAGAATGAGTTATTCCAAGTCGGGGTGACTAATACAGGATGATTCAAAGATTATTAATATTATTATTGATTTTTTTTTTCTATTATAGTATTTTTGATTTTTTTTATATTTTTGATAATTCCTATCTTTTTATATTCTTTAGATTTAGGGGTGTTATCTTAAGAATAGTTTATATAAATAAATGTCTAGCTATCTAAGGAATTATTCTTGATTATTAAATAATTTTTATTTTTTAAAACAAAATTAGAGGATGATTATTTTCCCTTCTTACTTTCTTCTCAATTTTCCCTTCTCTTAAATCCTGCCTAATAATTTTTCCAGTTGGCATCGAATTAAGAATATTATTTAAACAAAAATGCTATATATAGTTAATTAAGGGCTTTAATTTATATTGGGGTAATTTATATTTTCCAAATAATGTCAAATTCGTTAACTCCAGCGGGCCGAAGCACTTAGATCGGCTCCGAGTTGGGTCGATTAGAGTGGTTGCCTAATTCAATTGGAGTTTAGAAAGCATACGTTCTTTCATAAAGGTGTTAAAAATAAACTCATACTGTTAATTTGACTGGAATCGATATGTAGAAAATATTTTTGGATTGAAAATTGAAAATTTAAAATTGAGAGTTTTTGGATTGATTTAGTTTTTATCAATTTGGATTGGGATTGATCTAAATTTTGAATTTATGAGTTTTTTTTAAGGAATAAATTAAATTTTATTTAAAAAACTTAGGATGTTTTATCAATATAAATAAATATAAATAATAGAATGTAGTCTAATGAAATAGGGTGAAAATAAAAAAGTATAAAAAAAACTAATAAAAGAGAGTTTTTTTTCCAGATTCGACGAGTTGGACGGATTATACGCCTTATCCGAATTCAATATTTTTTTTATAAATCATATTATCCGAATTATTGATTTAATCATTTGAATTGACATCCCTACCCATCCAAGACATCAATGAGCTTCCCGTTTTGTTAACCACCAACATGCCCTTCACTTTCTCTCTATCCTTTTACACCTTAAATTTATAATTGTAATTAACGCACTCCACATTCTCTCATCTCTCTCCCACTTCCCCCGTCCATCAACACGTCGCTCCTTGTCTCTCCTTCCGTCTGCTATGGCCGCCACCGATGCCTGCGATGACGCCGACTGGGCGAAGGACGCCCTTTGCAATCCCCATCTCGCAGCCGCAGTCATCCTCCACTTTCGTCAGCGGAGCCGGGTTGACCCGGATGTGGCGGGCGATGCGATGCCGTCCACCTCTGCGCCCACGCGGCCTATGGAGTCTGCGCCCACGCGGCCTATGGAGTGGGGAAGGAAGATCAAAAGGTCACGGATGATGAAGATCCCGCGGATCTTCTCAACTTTGAGAGGAGAAGAGGAGACTGCGGAGGTGGCGGCGGACGAGGAGGAGGAGCAGTTGGAAAAGAAGAAGGGAAAGAGGCGGGCGAGTCCACAGTCGCCGCTCGAGGGGTACAGCAGTGCCTCCGCTAGCGGCGGCGACGAAAGGTCGAGGGCTGCAAGGTCCACTGGCGTCAAGGTGATAACACTCCCTCCCTCTTCTTCCGCTTCCCTTCACTTTTTGCTTTTTCATGGACGAAAACACCCTAGCACCGAATTATCCCCGAGGCCGTCTCATCTTCCCCCTCGTTTGATCCTGTATCCAAAATTAAACATTCGATATCTTCTATTATTTTTTTTTGGTCAAGATCTGATATATTCTATAGTTCTACGGTTTTTTTTATGCCCGATAAATTTATGGTCGATTAAGGTTTTCGGAAAAAATAGCGTCGACATCGAATGGTGTGAGTACCTGTTCGTCTTTTTCTTCTGCTATCGAGGGGCATTTCTGTAAATGCATAATCGAATTGGGGGCCGCTTCCGCTCGAGCTTGCTTGCTTGCTTAGGTCGTTGGGATAGCAGAGGGACGTGTCCAAAACAGGCTTAAAATCAAAAGAACACGTTGTTTGGAAGACCTTTTCAGTGATGAACTGAGAAAGCATAAAAAATAATTGTATCCTACCCGTCGCTTATTCCCTCGCTTACCTCAATTGTGATTGGGGAAGAAAAAATAATTTCTGTTTTCCAGTGCGTATGTTTCTTTCGGTTGGCATTTCCCATCCGCCAGTCGATGAACGCTTTTGCTGGCTCGCTTTTGACGCCGTCGGGCTTTTGCTGCAGGTGGTGGCGGCCACGAGCTTGTGTGCACCGGAGTCTTCGACGAATCCAGCCTCGTGCCACGTCCGACGGCCTTCCTCAAAAAAATTGGTACGCAAGCGCAACTGCGCAAGGCCTAAATTAAGTTGTTGCTTGTCCTGTCGGCATGGCTTTGTCTTCTTGTTAATTTGTCGTTTGGTTGAGTGGGCAGACGAAAGTGGAACTGCAGGTTGTGCAGGTATCTCTGCTCGAAGAGAAGGCGAATCTACTCGAGGTCGCTTCTTTTTTCTCTGTTTCAATGAACTTTATGGATGATCTGCTTCTTCATTCGAATTCACAGGTTATTTGTTATATAAAATGATGCAGGAGATGGAAAACTGGCGAAGAACTTTAGAGCAACTGAGGGCGGATAATGACAAGCTACAGGTTACCACTAAAAGCTCATGCCTTTCCGTTTTTTTGGTTTCGTATGTTTTGTTTGTCTGGCTTCTGGATTCCTGTTTCAGTTTTCCGTCTTAATTTAGTGTTTTCTTCTAATTCTATAGCTTTCGAGCTTAATTGTATCTCTAATTCGCCAAAGACGAGATAGATTGCCTTGAGTTCTTGCTATCAACTTAGGCTGACCGATTGAGAGTCACTTAGTTTGGTTCCACTTTGACTTGGTTACTACCAGTTCATACTTTTTTTCTATTTCGGCGTCTAGAAGGGAAGTGATAAGAGTGGCCGAAGGAATCTCTTTCTTGTTTAGACGTTTATTGTGGAGATAAAGAAAAAATGGAGATTAAATGTAACTTAAGTTTAAGGGTAGTTTCTTATCAGGAAGCACCGTATATCCAAATGAAAATCTTCAAGAGAAAACTTATTTGAGCGCAATTGGGTAGCCAAAGTTAAGTTTTAGAGAAGAGATTTTAGTTAGACTTTCAAAAAGAGATAAAAATCTCTTTATCAAATTATTTGGATTCCTTTTCTAAATGAGAAAAATGGCAACCAATTCATAGTGGATGGGAGGGAGATCCGGACTATCTACCCTTCTAACTCCGCCAGTCATTCAAAAACATCAGGAGTTGCGCACGGTTTACGGTGCTCATTTGATTTGCGTCCTTGACTAGTGTGGGGTTGCTGCGCGCGGTTAAGTATGGATTAGTTGGTTGCAGGTTTCTGGGAAATTCTTTGATGGACCAGTTCAGGTCCACCACGGCATCCATATGGACCACTAGAAAACACAAAAACATATTAATGAAGCCCTAGAAATTTACGCGCGTGAGGTTGTAATATGTGCCCCAGAATTTTATTAGCTACATGCCCTAGGTAAGTCTATTGTAAACTATGAATTTAAACTAGCACAACTATATGACTAAAACCGCATCTATCCCTATCGGTTAATTCGATCCTGCCTGTACAGGCACTGCCCCAACCTATCACATTGGGATGGTGGGATCCACACTTAAGTAGTGGGTCCCACCACCTCATTGTGAGAGGTTGGGGCAGTGCCTCTACAGGCAGGGTGAAATTTACCCTATCCCACTGGATGAGAAGTCAATAAATTTTCAATTTTTTACCAGCGTTGGGAGAAAATTTGGACAATTTATAGAAATAAGATGTGTTAGTCTAATTAAAGTATGTCTTGGGAGTCGTACCATATTTTAATGGCTTAATCTAATGACACGTTGGCTAGCTGTCTCCATTTGATAATTTACCCAGCCAGAGTTCTCAGCTCTTTACTCACACAGTTACACTATAGACTGGCTCTGAAGGGAGAGAACAGGAGCGGAAAGAGGAACAAGGAAACCTCTGATCATTTTTTTTCTTACCAGGATAAAAGGATAGAAGCAGTGGGAGAAGGAATGTAAAAAGAAAAATGACACGTGCTTCACCCTTGTGCGCATAGATAGCACACGACCATTCTAGTTCTAGCTGATCACTTCCTATATTTTGCATTTCTAGTCCTACGACTGACTTTTCTAATCGAGTTTGACCTTGCCTACTACTCGACCTCATCTGACGGCTTGACAGTGACTTCCTCTATTCACGGCTTTTCCTCACTGACTTTGATCCTTTATGTTGGACTCAATCTACCTTGACATTGTGTGCCATTGCCATTGACCATGACATCATTCACTACTGACCTTAACCTTGGTCAGAGAGGGTAAAAGTGTTTTTTCTCCATGATTCCATAGAGTAGACATTGGGTTAACTCGGCTTTTGCATGGACGTAATTGGAGCAAAATCACGACGAATCCACTTCTTTACCAGAATTTGTTCAGGTAAATAGGGAAGAGAGCTTTAAAATTTATGCTCTCTCCTCTTCTCTTCCTTCCACAGGAGTAAACATAGCTACCCTAAATTGGGCAGATGCAGATTTGAAACAAATTTGCTTTGTAGAGAGATGAATCTACTCCTTTCTTGGAATTCGGCAATGCAAACCGGGGAGAGAACTTCAAAATTTTTACTCCTCTGCTTCCATGGGAATAAACACAACCTTAATGGATCTTAAAGCGAAGACATGAATTATAGTTGCCTCTTCCGACTCTACAGCCTTGTTCATTATTGCTTCCTATTCTGCTATATTTAACAATGATCACCTTCTGCTATTTTTAACAATGATCACCTTCTTGCAGTTACTCTTCAAGTTAGCTAAGCAACCTGACACTATCCAACAAACTGCAGGAGAGCGCCGGCCTGTCAGCCCTCCGTCTTCTTATCATCCTCGGAGTAAAGATTTCATTCTACTTCCAGACCTCAATGAACCCTTACAGGATTGCCGACTCTAACTTGCTCCAGCACTGAGCTGATAGATTTTTGACACCATTAAGAATTTGCTGCTACGATTTGAAAGAATATGATAATTAAAGTCTGCATAATGTTTAACATAAGATGTCTTCTCTTGAATGTTTGCTTGCTCTGTACGTTCGATTGGATATTAATTATCCCAAACCATTTGCTTGGCACCCATTTAATTGGTATTACTCCTTAATATATATTTCTTGGAGAGTTGGAGAATAACAGAAAAGAATTATCTTTTATTTTTTTCATTTTGGAAATAAATATAAAAATATTTATTTATAGAAATACTAAAAATAAAATAATTATTTATATGAATCAAACGACTTTTTCATCAAAATAAAAGTAGTTTTTTTTCCCGGTTTTAACCTTCTTTTATTCAAACCAAAACATGCATGCTTAAAAAACAAAAGATAGGGCATTAAGTCAAACACTTGGTTGGCCAACGTGTATAATAATTTAATCCCTTGCTTATTGACAAAAAGAAAATACTAGTCAAAGACTCAACGAACAAAGACATTTTTCATTACATTTCTTTGCAGCAAGGTCATTCGGCCGGTGCGACTATTAATCCAACCATGCAATGCAAGGCGTTGAGAGTTGGCTATCCATATCTCTGCTTAATTACGTTTCCCTTTTTTGCGTGCTCCGAAGTCCGAACTGCTTTAATTATATCACTAGGACAAAAGCAGCATATTCAAAACTTATGACTGATCGGATACCTTCCTCATTAATATCTTGCTTACTGCTAATTTTTCCTAATTTGAACCACCAACTTTTATCCTGAATCATTAGTATTTCATTTATTGTCGCAAAGAAAAAAATATGTTGAATTAAGAACAGCATTAAACTTGGAACAAACCATGCAGAATTAATGTTGAAGAAAAACTATCTCGATGTCAGTTAACTTGATGAGCAGCAGAATATTGTAACTGAAAACAACAAATTATGATCTAGTTCTAACTTAGTCCAACTACATTCTTTAGAAAAAACAAGTTAGAGTACTATTAGTTACGGCTCAGGTTCTAATCTTAATTGGTCAAATCCAAGACCTAATCAACTGCAAACAGGCCAAGCAAATTATAGATGAGAGTTAGGGAGGATGATGGTTAGCAGCTCATCTGCAGTACATAAATGATCAAGGGACCTAATGCCAACAACCACAAATTCCAACTCTTTCTCTGAAGCTTATTAATGCAGCTCCTTTAATCTTCTCGCCAAGAAGCTAGATCAATAAGAAGAGAGACACGGCAACGAGTCAGTTCCAGTTTCAGCAATGGAGTCCAAGAACCAGCTTGTGATCATGGAGGAAGAGCCAGAAATCAGCAAGAGCAAGAAGATCAAAGGTGAGAAGAAGGAATACAAATTGATGAGCTACGACGAGCTGCCGGAGTACATGAAGGAGAATGAGTACATAAGGGATCACTACAGGGCTGAGTGGCCTATGAAACATGCACTCCTCAGCCTCTTCTCTTGGCACAATGAAACCCTTAACATCTGGACGTACGTAAGCCCTCGTTCCAGTTCAGTTGGTCATTTCACCCCCATCAAGTGGAATTAAGTATGTTACCTGTGACACTACAGGCATTTGCTGGGATTCATAGCGTTCTTGGGATTAACTTTTATGCATCTCAGTCGTCATGTGCCAGAGGTGGCTGATTTCCTCGGACATCTGACTTGGTTTGTTTCTAATCAATTTAGATGTACTCTTTGTGTCATTATACATGTCTTTCAAAGCTTTAATCAGAAGTTAGTTGGCTGCCTGCAGGTCAATTCATGCAAGTACAGTAGAGAATGTCTCCAGCAATCTGGGAAATTTCTTTGAGGTGAGTTTTTGAAAAAAAAATAATCTCGGCTTATTAAAGGACTCTTTGGACACAAAACAGAACACAGAACAAATTAAAATGGCACCTTTAGTTACTGCAATAAGCATGCTCACTGATTGTTGTGTCGTGAACCACAAATTGTCCATTGATGGCTGATCCATCAATAGCTGCCTAAACAGAAGCCGAACCATTCATATCCACCTCAGAATCACTTGCTCCAATGCCATTAAATAATTTCTTAGGATATATAAGATGATACCAAAAAATAAACAAACAAACAAACAAAACAAATTTTGATTGATGAAACGAAATTTGATTTCGTCGAGGCATAAAATCGTACATGTTGTGAGCAGGAAGCCGCGTCGTTGATTAAGTTGCCGGATTCGACTCCATCAAGCGAATGCCCGGAAGCTGCAGAGGCTGCCCGATGGCCCTTCTTCGTGTTCCTCGGCGGCTCGATGTTCTGCCTGCTGTCGAGCAGCGCGTGCCACCTTCTCTGCTGCCACTCCCACCGCCTCAACCTCTTCCTCCTCCGCATGGACTACGTCGGCATTGCTGTAATGATTGTTGCCTCCTTCTTCCCGCCTATCTACTACGTGTTCCAGTGCGATCCTCACTGGCAGGTCACCTACCTCGTCGCCATATCCGCCATGGGTTTCGTCACGGTCTTCACACTCCTCTCTCCGCAGCTCTCCACAGGCGAGTTCCGGGCCTACCGCGCTCTGCTGTTCTCGGGGATGGGCTTCTTTGGCTTCGTGCCGGCGGTGCACGCGGCCGTCGTGAACTGGGGCGAGCCGCGGCGGAATGTGACTCTGGCTTATGAGGCAGCCATGGCGGCCTCCTACTTGACGGGGACCATCTTCTACGTGACGAGAGTGCCGGAGCGATGGAAACCGGGGCGGTTCGACATCGCCGGACACAGCCACCAGATATTCCACTTGTTCGTGATAGCCGGCGCCGCAGCGCACTACGGCGCGGCCGTCGTCTTCCTGCAGTGGCGCGACCACGTCAGATGCTCGGTGGGCCCCTCCTTGTGACGTCAGCTAGCTCAATTCTGCAGCTCAGTTTGTTTTTTTGTTTAATTAAAAACTATTATTTTTTTTTAAATAAGGTAGACGGCGTTCCCTAGTTCCCTATCCGGTAAATTCAGTGCATTTTATGTATAATCAGAAGCCAAAAAAATATTGTTGCTTCTAGTTTCAGTTGTTGTATTAATAAGTTTTTTCTAAAATAATAAAAAAAACAAATTTTTTTGGAAAAGGATTAACATAATATATATAATTTTTCCATTAATATGCAGTAAGTTAAATGTAGATAGAAAAAGTCAATGGTCGATGGAATGAATATCTTATTTGCTCGTTGTTGATGATGATATGACTCAAATATAGTGTTATCTATCTAAAAACCATGAGCAATGAAGCTGGTTAAAGAAAGATGCACCAAAGTATTGTCAAATTGCACTGCCTTTTATCTTCAGGCATTCGTTTCGAGGGCAGTGCTACAACTTCACTACAAACTTGAAACTACATTTGTGAACTGTGAGAACACTTTAGATGTTGTCGTGCTTTTAGATACGACTCACATCTCGTGGTGTTTCCATTTAGAAGATATTATTCGTCCGTACTTGTAGGAACCTGCGATCAAAACCTTGAAGGAGGTTGAGGCATTCACTCTCTCAAAATCCTTCGGAGCTAGTGACGATCATCAATACTGTCCATTGAAGATTACGTGCACAAAAAACATTCAGTAATCTCTTTGCAGCTGCCGGCTCGATCAAATTCTGGTATCCAGTCTCAGAAATGACAAGGAATGGGATGGATTGGCCAAATGTGACAGATATGGTGGCAAAGAAGCATAGGCTGCTGGTCAGATGCTTCAAAGGAAGCTAGTGAGGGTATTGCCTTTCAGTGGTGGTGCATATGTTGGAGAATGAACGTACGTAAGTTTTCTGAGAGTTTTTGCCAAATTAGTTTCGACCATCATTTTATTTGGTGGGCTCTTGACATTAACACCATGAACATTAGATGGCCAATAGTTAATTATCTGATAGTATAAATCCAAGCTCGCCCACAGCAGAAGAAGCATATATGGCAATCAAATCCAGTAATCACTCTTCCATGTTCTTTCTTTGGCTTCTCAATCCTCCTTTCTTCGTGTTCAGATACAAAAAAATTCAAGATCACCGTAAACAATTAGTGCTTGATTGGAGAATGGTTTCACTGTTATAACATAAGCAATTAGACCGTGATGAATCTGTTTTAACAAAACTATAATTAACACATGCCACGGTTTGTCCTTGACAAAGTTGCTTCTGTTATAAACATCTAAACAAGGGAGGGAGATCAAAATGGAGTTACTGACCTTCATAAAATCAAATATTAATTCAGTAGGAAAAGCAATACTGAAAATCAGGAATGGTTGTGGTTGAACTGAAAGGAAACACATAAGTAGAAGAGCCAATTTACGACATGCCAAATATTTTCGGTGAAAACCTTAGAACACTAGATATAACTAGATCGTGTGGCTTATTGTATATTTGAAATTAGATCAACATATATCTAGTATAACAATGATATTCCTTAAACAAAGGTTACTTTAGTTATGCACCTCAATGAGTGATCATGAATAACAAACACACTGGTGAAAGATTTCACCTGAAAAACTAGATTTACCACAAATAATAGTTTCAGGATAATATCAGGATTCAGGTACATGTTGCCACTGTACAAAGAAGAATAGGAGCAGATCTGAAACATGCTACTCCATATCTGGTTTGGTAAGATTCAATCCTCAAACCCTAATGCAGCTCAAATTACATAGATTAAGATGAAAAACAAAAGTGCATATAATTGTGAGGCAAACCTAAGAAGCTGGAGAATGAGGAAGCAGAAAAAGAGGTTCCTTTTTTCCGGCAGGGTAGTGAGGATCAAAATGTCAGAGGCGGAGAACTGTGTCGTGAATGTAATCCTCAGGAGGCGGAAGCTGGTTGAGATCAAACGGCATCAGCCGCCAGAACTCCAACGACGAGGTATCACCATCGTCCACAACAGAGGCAGACGATCCGCAATCGCTGCGGCAGTCCACTTCTTCAGGGAGGTCGAGCCGGGGCGGCGGATCCGCCAGCCTCCTGGCAGTCGAAGGGCATGTGCGGGAGGGAACCCGAGGCCCGCTGAATGATTGCAGTGTACTGCTGTGACTGCTGGACATCGGGCGCTGCGGTGGGGGAAGGCGGTGGTGGGAGGGGAAGTTGGTCTTGGCGTCAGGGCCACGGAGGGCGATAGCGGCGGCGTCGTAGGCGCGGGCCGCAGCCTCGGCGGAATCGAAGGTACCGAGCCAAATCCTGGACTTTTTCCAGGGGTCTCGGATCTCGGCGGCGAAGCGACCCCAAGGCCGCTTCCTGACGCCGCGGTACCGCGTGGGGACGGCCAGCTCGACTGCGACCTCCGCAGGCGTCGCTGCCACGGCTGAGCGCTTCCGCATAGGAAGAGAGTTAGCGAAGGGGGGAGGAGAAGGAAGAAAGCGAAACCAAAACTCTTCTCTTTCACAAATTTTGTTCCTCCCCTGCTTTATGCAACCCTAGATCGATAACGCGAAGAAGAAGACGCAATTAAAAAGAAAAAAAACTCTCTCTCTCTCTCTGAGCACCTTCGATTATTTTAATTTTTTGGTAAAAAATAAAAATAAAAATATTGACAGACAGGCGTAGAAACGGAGAAGAAAGCATAGAGATAACAAAATACAGGGATGTTAACAATCATGATATATATATATACCTGCGTATTTTATACGAGCCACGATGAACAACATTTTACTTGGAAGATGCAAAATCTAAATTTTTTAATTTCTTCCATCACAACAATTATCTTCTCCTTCCTACATATAAAATAATAAATAATGATGATTTATATAAATCGTGATATTGATTTCTAGAAATAAATATCATCTTGGTATTAGTTTATGACGTCGGTGTTAATTTTTATAAATAAGCATCAAGTGGTGTTAATTTTTACAATCATCACTGGTGCTGGTTAATAAAAATCAGTGCTAAGTGGTGTATCAAGACTACAAATCAACACTACCTTGATGATAGTTTATAGAAGCCAATGTTGGTTTGTAGCTTTGGTGCACCTATTAATGCTGATTTTTACAAACCAACACTAAAATTAAATGGTGCTGGTTGGTAACCTTGGTGTTGGTTTGTAGAAATCAACATAACCTTGATGTTGATTTCTACAAACTAGCACCAAGGTTAAGTAGTACGAATTTGTAGTCTTGTTGATGATGTTGATTTTTACGAGCCAACACACCTTGGTTCATAAACTAGCACCAAGACCAGCACCTTTGGTGTTGATTTTTAAAAACCAACACTAAGATGGTGTTAGTTTTTAAAGAATAACACCACAATGGTAGTTGTGCATGTTGCATACAATTAAAGGAGAGAATTAATTTGTTACATAAAGATGAGATTTGAGAGGGATTAAAAAAATTTGGTCAAAGTCGCGTCAGGTGATCGGATGTCGTCCACTACTGCTCGCATATATATAAGAAGTTTACGTTGGGCGCAAGCGCTGTGCGCACCTGTACCCGCCCAACATAAACTTTTTTTCTTGTTTATTTTTTTTAAGTAATCAATTATGTCAATTAAATTTTGCCTTTAAGGTTTAGTGGTTGAGTTATAGTATTAAGCGCAGAAAAAAATAAAATGGAAAAAAAAAAACCTACACACTCCCATAGGTGGTAGGTGTGGGCGGCTCTTGCAATTAGTGAAATGTTAATTTTTTTTTTTGTTTATTTCTTTTTAAGCTTCCGGTTTTGACAATAAAATTTTACGTTAGAGTTTAGGAGTTAGATCATAGTATTATAAAAAATCAAATTGAAAAGAAATTTTAGGTACTCATGAGATATGTGTAGGGTCAAGTATGCAAGATAACATCTATATATACATATAATTTTGATATGTTGTGCACCTTATTTCTGCGCTTGCATTGCATGACTGAGTGAAAGTGATCTGAGCATCTCGAGTGAGTCAGAGTCGGAACACCCTAAAGTGATCTGGCACCTTGAGTGAGTAAGTGTCGGGGCGCCCGAATCATTTCTTAGCACCCAGACTCTCAATCGTACAGTAGAGGTGCGCACAAGGCGGTGCACTATATATATATGAGTTTTGATATTCTGTACTTAAGCCGCACACCTTGTAAACACTCTAAATTTTTTTTTTTTTGAATTTTTTTTTGTGCTTATATCCTAAATGGCATATCCACAAGCAAAAAAAAAATAATAAAACAAAAAAAAAATGCATTGTTGCCCACGGTGTCTGCTCACCGTGGGTGAGTATATATATGCTACTAGCTTACTTTACGCTGCACACTCGTGTGCACCAAGTGTAATTTTTTTTTAAGTTTAGAATTTAGGATTTAGGGTATAGTATTTAGATTAAAATAAGTTAAAAAAATACATAGTATGTTACCCTGCCCACCCCTCCATGCACGCCTCCGTGCACGTGTGAGGGGAGCTGCCCACGTGGTAGTTGGCAGTCAACGTTGTCGCGTGGGCAGCTCCCCTCAGGTATGCACGGAGGTGTGCGCCTGGGCAGACAGGATATATATAGAGAGAGAGAAAAAAAAAAAAGATACATGCCCTATGTGTACATGGGGTGTGCATGACTAAGGGCGCCTACCCACATGGCAAGAGTACTAAGAATAGAATGTTGCGGAGTTCATCTGCGACAATATTTTTTTATAATTTTTTTGTATACTTTTTTAGCTTGTGATATATTATTTAGGGTTTTATCTTTAGGATTTAAAGATTGAGTTATAATATTAAGCATAACAAATTTTCAGACCAAATTTCTTTAAAGATATGTATGGGATGTGCCGCACTGCCGCTTAAGATATGTAGAGTATCACCCCTCTATATACAAAGAGAGGAGAATGTTATCCTACACACTTATCCCTGAATGATGTTAATATTTTTTTAGGGTCTAAGGTTTTGAGTTTTAGGTATAATATTTAAATTAAAGAAGAGAAAATGAAAAAAAAAAGAAGGTATAATATACACGCCACTTGTTATCTTGGGTGAATTTTTTAAAGTTTCTAATTATATTAATAAGATTTTATTTTTACAAGTTAGGGATTGTGTTATAATATTACGTATATACTTAATTAGTCCAAAGGCCTTTGAATAGAATGTAAACTGAGTGATGGAAAGACATTTTTAACTTTTCTAACTCTTCTCCGTTGTACAATTTTAAAATTGTAGAGATATAATGCGAGTCTCCCACAGAAATTGCAATACGTGTTTGTTTTATATATAAAAAATTGCATTCATAAAACTTGCAAAACTATATATATATATATATCACAGAAATTACAATACATGTTTGTTTTATATATAAAAAATTACATTCATAAAACTTGCAAAACTATATATATATATAAATGTTATATATATATATATATATATATATATATATATATATATATATATATATATATATATATATAAATTTCTCTCAACGTCTGATATCTTCTATCAAATAAATGTTGTTTAGTATCTTCTATCCAACTAAATGAACCTTACAAAAATATTTTTGCTATCATAGCACCTAGAAATGATAGCAAAAATGCAGAAAGTTTTTTTTTTCAGCCTCCAAATTGTCTTCACAATGGGATTTTCAAAACCGACCCTAACATTTAAGGAATGTAAATGAGCCAAGCCGTTCATGAGTTATTCGAAACTCGATTCGATAAAAATTCATTTGAACTCGTTTAATGAGGCTCATTAAGATAAACAAACCAAGTTCAAGTTTCACAATATTCGGCTCGTTAGCTCATGAACATGTTCGTTAAGCTCATAAATTAATTTTTAAATAAAAATAATAATAGTTTTGATATTGAATTTATAGATTTTACACTCTACTTAGGAAAAACATAGACAAATATATTAAATTTATTTATTAGAATAAAATTATAAATTTTAACAAAAATATTATAATTTTTTTAAAATATATAATTTAGTTTTTAATGAATATTTAAATTTATAATTTATATTTATTAAGTTCTTTTAGACTTGATAAAAGTTCGAATAAGCTTATGAGCCATGAATATATTCGTTAAATAAAGTTCGAGCTCGGCTCGATTATAAACGAGCAAAACTCAAACATCAAAGAGTTTGGCTCGGCTCGACTTGATTACACTCCTACTAACATTTAGTGTGCACTACGCAGTAATTAACCAATTAATATAATCTTACGGGAAGAAAATATCCAGAGTGTTGCATGACGCTAAGAAGGAAAAATAGAAATAGATTTAACTCTAATAATCAATTTTATAATGTAATCAAGATTATATTATAAAATTAATTATTTCATTTGATAACATTTTAAAACGATAATATAATATAATATAATATAATCTAAATAAGGTGATAAAAATTTATAATCTAATTATATTCTAAGTTTTTCCTTATGTTTTTTTTTTTTATCTTCGCCTCCTTCTCTTCTTCCTTTGCATTCCTCTGCGTGCCCCCAGGGCTATGGTGTAGCGGTTAGATATTCAGGTTGTTACCCAGATATCCGCGGTTCGAGCCCCAGTTATGATGAATTTGTAGAAATTTTTTCTCCAAATGGGGTATGTAACTAAAGCATGATGAGCTCTTGGGTTGCTTGCTACGAGCGTTTCCCGATTTACCCTGGTGGTCGGTGGGAAACTTCTGTGGGGTCGGATCGGCCGGACCTGTCATCCCAGACTCGACGTTATCCAGTCTGATTAATCATTTTTTTTATATATGTTTTACTTGGCCAACATCTTTCTCTCGACCACCTCTTGCCCCACTTTCACCTCTGACAACTCCTTTTCCACCCACCTCTCCTCGACCAACTCCTATAATTAGACGAGAAAGAGATTATTTCCTCCTCCACCAGTGACCTCACCGGAAATCGCGACCAACTTGCAGCACATTGTGTTTGACATTGCTACCTCCACAAGCTCTGGGAGCGCCGTAGAGAGTACATCAAGCTATGGCGGCACCCTCGCCAAATGCACTAGTTTGTGTGGCTCGACTAACGCATCAAGGACCAACTCTCATGCCGCCTCTAGCACAGCTGTCAGCTGCGCTCCACCGCCTCTTTGACGGCCTCGCCAGTCTCGACCTCGCTGACCTCATGCAGTAATCCATCTGCTATGAGGCCAACAGGTTGTGGATAGTGTCCGTCACATGGGGATTCTCTGTGCTAGTGTTGCAGGGAGTGAACTCGCTGTGGGAGATGGAGATGCTAGTACAAACCTTTAAGTACTTCAAGTTGATTTTGATGTGATCAACCATGCATGTTAAGTTAGATTATATACATTTGATGCTTTGTGTCTAAGTGTGTAAGGACTTAGGAACACAATAAGTCGAGCAAAAGACCTAGTTAACGAGAAAGATGGCAAGGGAAGCAGTCAACAGGCTCGATGCATTTGAGGAACGAGGTGCTGCGGAGTACATTGGCGAATGAGAAGGATGCGCGCAATGCTTTCAAGGGACAAGAAGCCGAAGTGGAAGACTGCTCGAGGAGAAGAAAGGAGTTTGGGTTCGGGTGAGCTTAACTTTGGATGACCAGAGAATCACCCAAGCAACTAGAGCAGAAGCTGGACAAGTCAACATGAAGTTGACCTGTTTGGTTGTACAAGCGTCTAGACCAAATCCAGGTGCCCAAACCAACCAGGCACAACACAGGCGTCTCATCGAGACATTTCTACGGATGACATTCAGAGTCCGCATCAACAACACTAGGCATCCGGGTATCGAAAAAGTTTATCATCAACGATTGAAGAGCCGTTGTGAAACAGATAATGAGCACCACTGGGGCGCTCAGACTTGCTTCAGGCACCCAGAGCTGTCATGTCAGCCAACAGACAAATTCCACCAATAGGCTATAAATAGAGTCATGGTCCTAGGAGTAAGAACAACCCTTGTTTCTATTATTTACTGCTTTCCAATTTTTTGTACTTAATGTTGGTGCGAGAAGCATCCGACGATCGAACCCTAGTTTTGATGATGGCAAAGGAATTCAAAGTTAAGGTTATTTGTTATCTAATATACTAAATGAGTCTGCAAGAAAGTCCTAACTGCGGTTAGGCAGGTGAAAAACTCTAAGGGGTGGTAACATTATGTCATAGGGGGTGATAACCCTAGGTGAAGGAAAACCCTAAGGGGCGACAACCTTAGGTCATAGGGGGTGGTAACTCTAGCCGGTGGAAATCCTAAGGAGGGGTAACCTTAATTAGGTCCTAGGGGGTGGGTAACCCTAGGTGGCGAAAAACTCTAGGAGGTGGTAACCCTAGGTCCTAGGGGGTGATAACCCTAGGCGAAAAGTCCAGTCGGTCTGGAGGACCGGATTGACATTAGGTATACTCTCCTGAGTGGAGTAGGTGAGGACATGTTCCTCGGAAGAGGGAACAGTAGGCGTCAGTTTGACCTAGGATTTCCGGTCAGAAATCCGAAGTCAGAACCGGACAGTCCAGAGACTATCAAATACTTCTTTTATTGGATTTATATGTGTGCTAACTTTGTCTAGCAGGGTATGTGGTTGTTTTGTGGACTAACACATCTTGCAGGGACGAAAAAGACACTTTTACCTCGGATGAACAGTACCTGAGGCGCCCTCCATGGAGCTTGGAGGCGCCTCGGGTGCAAGGCAGAAGTTGGCTGTGCAGAGGGGCTGGAGGCGCCTCCATGGGACTTGGAGGTGCCCTGGATGCTGGCTTGGAGGCGCCTCGGAGTGACGATGGAGGCGCCCTCAGGTGGATAAGCGGCAGCGACCCGAAGTTCATCGCAGCACAGAAAGCGGGATAAGCTTTCATGTTTGAGGCGCCTCCATGAGGGGTTTGAGGCGCCTCCAACTGCCTATTTAAGAAGATCTCGACCAGCACCTCACAAGATCAACCTTTAAGAGATCAATCTTTTTCATGCTGCTCAATAGACGATCCAGAAAAGCTGTAGCAAGTCCCTGACGACCAGGAGCCTCAAACTTAAAGTTTTTGTTGGCGGTATAAGTTTTATTACAGCTTTTAATTATACTTAATTTGTAAACCTTTTTCGAAATTATAATTGTTGCCCAACATAAACGCTCAATGAGCGTGGGCCTTGGAGTAGGAGTCGGCCAAGGCTCCGAACCAAGTAAATCTTGGTGTCATTGTGTCTTGCTTTTATTTTCTATTCCGCTGTTTTACTCTTGTCGATTTTCAAATCCAAAACGCGTGAAAGCCATGAGCACTATTCACACACCCCCCTCTAGCGCTTCTCGATCCAACACTTAATTGTTGTAAGAGGCTACTCCGCTAAAAGGAGATTTTTAATGGAGCTTTTAAAGTCTTAGACTAACATTCTCCCCAGTTGTAACTAATTAAATTGTTCTTGTCTCTTACTATTATTTTATGCTTTTATTTCTGTTTAATTAATGTGTATTGTCTTTGCTTAAAAGAAAATAAAAGATAGTTAAGTCTAACTTGTAGAAGACTATTCACCCTCTCTAGCTGACCTCATTGGGACCAATAATTGGTATCAGAGTGAGATACACTTTAAAAGGACTAACCACTATCTAAAGCAACTTATGGTTGGACCAAGCATCTACCCACCAATGTTTAACGGGAGTTCGGGTTTTGGAAGCGATGTATGGAGGTATTTTTTTTAAATCGATTTCAATATTTTACTAACAATTTAATATGATTTTGAAGTGCCCAAAAGTAAAGATGGAAAGAACTCGAGAAGCCGTATTTGGGCTAACAAGGAGCACGACAAATTTATAGTAAATGGTAAGACTAAGTTTCATCTTCTAAATGTGCTACCTACTCAAGAATTTGAAAGAATTGGCACTTACGAATCTACCAAAGAATTTTGGAAAAAATTCTTGGAACTCCACGAAGAGCCAAAAAAGGCAGAATCCAACTCCTTGATGGATATCATTTCGGCTTCAAAAGAGTCTAAAATTGAAGAGATTGCCAAAACATCACTAATAGTCGAATACCTACCTGAAGACGATGAAAGCACATCCGAGATGAGCAACGATAAAGGGAGAGCTTCGAATGATAAGTCTGACATGGTAAATGAGGTACATAACCTCTTCTCTGATGTGGCAAAAGGCGATTCGCTCGCCCCCAGCGCCCCGCCAACTCGTCCCTAGGTCAACACGGAGGAGGTAAATCACGGGTGGCTACTAGCCATTAGTGCAAATGGCCAAGACATAGGAGAGGTTATGCTCGGTCACGTCGAGTTTCGACCCCAAGACCTCATGTGGCAACACCCCATGCCTTAACCATCGCACCGCCCCGAGGGAACACATAACCTCTTCTCTGAACAATTATATGAAGTTGTACAAATGATAAGTAGATCCTTATGTAAAAATAAAACCAAATACATAAAATCAAAGAAAGACTATCAATGTCAGTTAGAAGATTTTGACAAAATCAAAAATCAAAATGTAAAATTATAAGAGCAAAAAGAATTATTAAAAAAGAATAGTGCATGCTCGAATTTTACATTAATTTTAAAATATTTAGAAATAATGGAGGACTAACTTGGTATATTAGGAATCATAGGAGATAAATTATAAAAGTAAATAAAAATTTATTTCTAAAAAGTATTTGATAAATTCAATGGGTAGGACTTATTTTGGATTTCTAAATTATGCTTAATCTCAATTAAATTAATTTTTATGAATGCTTCAAATATAAATTTAACTTAGTTTTAATATTGCTTGTAAAATTTAATTGTTGCATATACTTACTGTTCATAATTTGGGTTGAAATTTCTTTTTGTGCAAAATAAAATCATTATCTATTCACGGAAATATTTTCTAAATTTTTTGTTTATTATGTTTATTTTTAAAATTCTTCTTTTGAAAAATGAGTTTTGATGATTAAAAATATTTTAAAATTATTTTTTCAAAAACATAATTCTTTTGTAATCATAAGTTATATTTTTAGTTTGAGTAAAAAATTTTAGAATTTTTTTTTGATAAATTTATGATTTTTTATAAATTTTTTATTGAAAAATGTAATTTAATTTTTTTTTCATAGATTAATTTTGAAAAACCTAACTTCGTAAAAAATTACCATTGTATTTTGAATATTTAGAAAAATCAGCCTACTAGAAAATCATTTTTAAATATTTAATTTAGAAAAGATTTTAGATGTTCAACATAATTTTCATGGTTAAAATAAAAAATATTTTACATTTAAAATTTTTATAATAATTTCAAATTATTATGATTATTATTGACAAAAAAAATCAAGCTTTTTCAACTCCGTAAAATATTTTTTAAATTATTTTTTGAAACTTCTGATTAATTGATTAAAAATAATTCTTTTTTAAATTTAATTTTCGTAAAAAGGTATATAACTGATTATTCTGTCTTACATCCTTAGAAAAAATTTCAATATTTTTTTTACTATTTTCTTTCTATTTTTCTTTTTTATTTTAATGGGATCAAAGGAGGACAATTGGATATTAAGTTTAGAAGAAGTATAGATTTTAAGATTTTATTGTATTTAATTGCATAATTACTTACTTTATTATTTGTTTTACCCTAATTTAATTTAGATTGATACACATCAAAAAGAAGAAGATTATAAGTACTCCAAGTTGGTTTTGATGTGATCAACCAGGTTAAGTTACGCTCTTTGTATTGGATGTCTTGTGTCTAAGTGTGCATGGACTTAGAAACACAAGAAGTTGAGCAGAAGACATAGCTAGAGAGAAGGATGACACGGGAAGCAAGTTGACGGGCTTGGTGCATCTGAGGGACGAAGTGTTGCGGAAGAGTACACAATGGATGAGAAGGACACGCGTGACGCTTCCGAGGGACAAGAAGTCGGTGCGGAAGACTGCTCGAAGAGAAGGCTAGAGTTGGGTTCGGCATGAACTCAACTATGGATGATCAGAGAATCATCCAAGCAACTGAAGCAAAAGCCGGACAAGTCAACTCGAAGTTGACTTATCCAGGTGCCTGGACCAAGTCTAGGCGCTTGGACTCTAGGTGCTCGGACCAGCCTAGTACATCACAAGCACCTCATCGAGACGTTGTTGTGGATGACGTTCGGAGTTCACATCAGCAACACTCCAGGCGTCCGGACTGGGTCTAGGCACTAGGGTACTGAAAAAGTTTATCATCAAGTCATTGAAGAGTCGTTGCAAAGCAGATAAGGTGCACCGCTGGAGGTGCTTGGACCTGCTCTAGGTGCCCTAATCCGCCACATCAACCAACGGACAAATTCAATTAGTAGACTATAAATAGAGCCCTGGTCCTAATTGTTAAGAACGACATTCGTTTATATTGTTTACTGTTTTCTAATTTTCTGTACTTAATTGTTGTACGAGGCTACTCTGTCAGAAGAAATTTTTAGTGAAGCTTTTAAAGTCTTAGACTAACAACCTTCCTGATTATAACTAAATAAATTATTCTTGTCTCTTACTATTATTTCATGCTTTTATTTCTATTTAATTAATGTGTATTGTCTTTGCTTAAAAGAAAGCAAAAGATAGTTAAGACTAACTAGCAAGACGTTATTCACCCCGTCTAATCGACCTCATTGGAACCAACAAGACATTTCTCAATTGGTATCGTCGTGTCAACTACACCGCCTATGCCTTCAACACTCATCCTGTGGCGCGTCACCCCTACCAGCATCCCTTCGTCAACTATCTCTCAACCTCTCGCTATGATAGAGCTCGTCAGACCACTGTAATAATGTACGACCAACATCGTGACAAGCGGCAAGCATACCGGTGGAAGATTCCAAACCCCTCTTTGCTAGTGGGCCGATCACGTCGACACGTCATCATCTACAAGAAGTGTGAACCTGGCCTTTAGGATAGAGTACTTAATATAATTAATACCTTTGAACTTTATTCCTGGTAAAAATAATAGACATCAGATTAAAGAATGTAATCAGTTTTGTAATATATATATATATATAGAGAGAGAGAATACCAAGTATAGTATACCAAGCATAGTAAGTAATATTAATTATATTACATTATAAATTTTATTAAATTAGAAACTTAAACATTACTCCTAATATATTTTTAACATTTCAACTCAAATTTAACTTACAAATAAATAATCAAAATATGCATTAATTAACATAATTAGTTCTGACGACAAATAAGGGCATCCACAACACATCAACGCCGACATGGACACCTTTTTCAGCACTGTAGTATTAACGCGTTCAAATTTTTGAACGTGTTAATTCTACAAATTCAATTAAAAAAATAAAAAATAAGTATTAACGATTGCGTATGTTAAAAGTATTACGGATGCTCTAAGAAGAAATAGAATTCAAATTAACAAGGCACAGTAATCATCAGCAAATAAATAATCATGCGTTCCCAACTTAAAACTCATTGATCGTCAAATTATCCTATCAGATATCAATACACCTCTTCCCGCTTAAATTTCTAGATAAGAGTGTAAACATACTGTTCCATACAGATACTTACGATTGATTGACAATTATCTTCCAAAATTCAACAACCTACTATTCGAACTATAATTAGCCTAGATTTGTCCCCAGGATCATAGTGTTACAGTAAGATATTCAGGTTGTCACTCAGGTACCTGTGGTTCGAACCCCAATTACGGTGTATTTGTAGGAATTTTTCCCTCAAATGAAGGGTGTAATCAAAAGATACTGGAGTTCTAGGCTGGCCATCGCGTGCACTTTCCGATTTACCTTAGTGATGGATGGAAAACTTCCGTGGGACTTGGCCGATCATCCAGGGATACTCAACGAGGCTAATTAGAATTATCATTTTTTTTTACAATTGCCCTAGATTCGCTCCCGAAACTATAGTGCAATAACAGATCATTCATATTATCATCCAAGTACTTACGATTGAATCATCAACTATGACGAATTTGTAGATTTTTTTTTTAAATATGATACGTAATTAAAGGATGCTGAGCTTTTGAACCACCTATCCTGATTTATTGTGTGGTCGATAGAAAAATTTTATAAGACTGGATTGGTCATCGTCACCTCCAAGACTAGTTGAATTTATTATTTTTTTTACAATTGCCCTAGATTTTGAGTCCCGTAAATTTTTAAAATTTTAGAACTTTTTGGAAGAGAGGGAGAGACAATTATCTAAACGTTGTATAAATGCTTATTATATTTTAGGAGATTTTTCCTCCAATAAAAAATAGATTTAAAAATGATAATCATCTCGATGAACTTTGATGAACATTTTTAAGATTTACCATGGGCATATGGGCGCATTTAGAATAAACTATATCATCTTTTACTACAAAAACTCACCTTTACTTGCTCCAATAACTAATCTTTCATTACTCGAATAAGTTTAAACTTAACTTTCCATTCACTCGGAAATAATAATTTACAATGATCTTTACTGATTAAGGGTAATTAAGTAATTACGATTTGCCGGCTGGCCAGCTTTGGTGGTAGGGTAGGCGGAGGAAGGAGGTCCGGTGAAGCAGAGCCAGCATGCTTATTCTCGGCGTGCACTCTTCTGATGTAGGCCGTGGCCCAAGCATCCACTTCTCCTCTGTCTCCGTCTCTGGCAGCGTCAACCACTTTCACGTACGTGCTGCTATGCAATTCCGACTGTGCCTCCGGCTGTGGCTTGTACTCCGTCTTCTTCAGTAGTGGATCCCGACGACGGAGAGTCATCTTAGCAAGCACAAGCGATGGCATACGGAAGAATTTGGTGGCTATCAGGCTCGACTTCTCGCAAAAGCCCGTCTTCTTAGGACGGCTGGCCGTAGCCATGGCTTCAATTTGATAATTGAAGGCAACGCAGGCAAGTTATTTATATGGGGGATAGGGGTGTTCTACTCTTTTCCTTGTTGAGTAGGTAAAGAATCACTTAGATTTTTTTAAGTTTTTGCACAGCCAATGACTATGTTTCTCGCTCCCTCTTTTGTAACGCAATCTGAATACGCTTACTTCTGATGAAGCATCCTAAGTGATAATATTCTCTGATGGTCTTTTCCAGCAGGTTCATATATATATATATAATTCAAAATGTGTTTACCGTGCAAAATTTGTGGCAAAGTTGTTCCCATTCTGCAGCAGCTAGCTAATAATTCATGTAGCATCATTAGTGCTTTTAGAGTGATTGTTTGGGAGAGAATCTGATTCTGAGGAGATCATGCTCATTTTTCTCCATTACTTTTATAAATTGTGGATGACAGGAAGTCCACAAAGGAATTTTGTCGGTGGAAAGGGTTTCGAGTCATTTTTGGCCGTCCAATGCCTCATCTCAACAATCCTACCTCCATTTGCCGGAGACAAAAGGGTGATTCTCCTATATGTGATCACGACCAGGGCAGGATCCTAGTGTTGGATCATCACTGGTAAGGTGGTTCTGCTTATGAACGGTTGCCGACAACAATTGGTTTGTTGCCTATGGAAGAACCCATCCCACTCTCTCCTTGCTTTCTCATCACTAATTCTCTTTGTACCATTAAAGGTGGATACAAAAGAGAAAGAAAACAACAAAAGGAATAGGAAAATAAAGGGAAAACAGAAACTCGGGGCCAACATTGCCCCACAAGCTCATAGTGCCCTTGTTGTGACTCGTGGCGACCATGCCCCAAACTCATAGCAACTTGGCAGCATCCGTGAGCTCGTAGGGGCCAAGCCCCAATCACAGCGACCTAGGAATGGCTGTGAGCTTACAGCAATTTGGCTACGAGTTCATGGCAATCTGACCATGACAGCCACTCACTGTCAAACCACCACGACGAGCTCACTAGTAGCCGAGCTATTGATTGGCTAGCATGGAAGTTAGTTGGCCAAATATAGCACTAAAGACCAGCAAGATGAAAGGAAGAAAGTAATTGTTGGACAAATTTGGCAATCTTTCTTGCATTTTAACTAAGTAAAAAATAATAATAATCTCAACTCTCTGCCATTCATGCTTTTCTTCGTCTATATATCGAGATAAATAGGGCATAAATACTCATCCTTGCCTCTCCATTATCTTCTCTCTTTTTCTCCTCCCCTCCCCTCCCCTCCCCTCTGTTTGATCCAAAATAATCACAGCCTAGGGTTGGTTTGGCCCGTACATTGGCATGGGATTAACATTTTAACTAAACATTTCAATCTGCAATTGTATTAATTACTTGGCGTAGTTGCATAGAGTCAACTAGTTGGGAACACAGACTTCTTCCCTTCGAGGGGAAAGATTTATGCATGCAGTTAATTAAAAAAAAGCCCCTTATAAAACAGACAGTGCATTGTTTTTTAGACACATCCTTATTAGGCAAAAATAGTCACCCAGAAATAATAAGGTGACTTTAAATCGGCCGATAGAAATGCAGCATTAACGGCAGTGCTGATATCTATCTTTTTAACATCGTTAATATGCCACAACGAAGCTGATGTCTAAGCATCATTACCGACTTGAACAAAATAACATAGGAATAGAATGGATTATTATCCTACTGACCAATATTCCGTGTGGAATACTACGTAGTCTTCCTCTGTTCGCCTGCTTCATGCCTCAGATTTTTCTTTTCTCCAACTTCTGCAAATTTTTAGACTTGTGGTTAAGGGTAAGTTTCAAGCATAGTATTATTGAGGAATCAATAATGTATATATCATCAAGACTATTACCAGTAATATTCAAAATTTTCAAATCAATTTTGTTTACAACAATCTAGAATAGTTTGTGATTTGGTCTCTCTGTCATTCACAACTGCAAAGACTTGCACTTTTTTGAAATGTCTCTGCAATTTTTTTTATGTTCATGTGCCATTTTAATGTTTTATTCTTATTTATTAGTCATTCATATGTAACGTAATTTATTTGTCGTTTCTAATAAACCAGTTAAGCATCTCAATATTCTTATCTTCAATAAGTTTTCCTTCTTTTTAGCTAAAAGAAACTATGAGCCAATAAGATAGTATGGAAGACTCAGCAAATTGTTTGAAGATTGATTCCATGAGCCAATCTTATAGTTTTTAAATTTTATCTACCCAAATCTAAATGTAAAAATAAAATATTGAAAGAAACTATGCAGGGTATAGGCAAAAGGATAAAATAATTAAAATCACAATGCAAACACTAATGTGATTTATCAGCCTAAATCAATAGGTGACAGAGGAACTTTGATAGCATTGTGAATAATTACACGAGTTTAGAGCACAAATGCACTCAAGTTATTTCTTTATAAATAATCTTATTTTTCGTACGGATACACAAAAAGGATAAATTAAGCTATGACATCTTACTTGATGAGTTGTGAACTAGATGATTGAACTACTATTAACTAAAACTTAATCATTGTGCCTGCCCCAGTGATTGGTTTGACACACTAATGTATTAGTTCTCTTACTGAAGCAGTTTGTAGCAATTGGTATGAGAGCGGACCTAATTTTAGGTATGTTTAGGTGTTGGAAAGGAATGTCTATTTGATGGTGTAGCCACCATTGTGCTCTCATGCCTGAGTGGATGACAAACTCTGCATATGGGAAATTGCAACAACTCAATTTAGAGTGATATATTGTTAAAATCTAAGCATTTTGGGTCAGACATTGAGTTTGACAAATTAATTGGTTAGTTCTCTCATTTTTTTTTTTAAAGTGTGTTGTTATTAGGATTGATTTATAACACCAAGCATAATTCATTTCTTTATATAGTCATGTGGGACTAAAGCCCCTTTATTTTTTTTTTAGTTGACACAAGGTATCTAACGTACGCCGACTAATCTGGGGTGACCGATTGGCTCCATGGAAGTTTCCCACCGGCCAGGATAAATCAGGAAGCGCTCGCAATGGGCGGCCCATCAGCCTAACGTTCTTAGGTCAACCACCCATTAAGGGAAATTCATCCGTTAATTTGCCGAAACAGGGACTCAATCCTTAGATGCCTGGGAAGACTAAAGTCCCTTCCTTGAGATGATGCATGATGATTTAAATGGCTCCAATTTGAGTTGCACCAAACATATTCAATTCGAATAAATATCATAAGGATGAATGATTTTACTCTCTATTCTGATAGCTAAGAGAAAACATTTGCTAACTACTCTTGTAAAAACAATAATTTTCTAGCGTTGAATGGGTGAAACAAGATTTAATGCACAATGCAAGCTATCAGGGGCCACCTTTAAATGAGGTCACAATTATAAAGGGGCAACTTGCTCCTCTAAGGATGCAAAGGCTACACTATCAACCTAACTGTCTGCCAAAGTTTAGGAGGAAAACAGTGACTTTTCCATCTTTCCAACCTAGCTGAGTGTTCTATTTAAGAGGGTTTTTTGTTTCTATTAATCATATGTTTACTGACTCATCATGTTGTTCTTAACCCATACTTTCCATTCCAGGGATTCTAGTGTTGTCAATGGATCCCATAGGAGCATAATAAATATGAAACTATATGTCCCACGCACCTTAGCATATAAAGTAAGAGGTGAACCATCAAGTTTGTTAGGACCGAAAAGTAGCTAGAAGGGGTGAATAGCTTCGCGTTTGCTCGTCGTGCTTCGTTGCTTGTTTCTTCAAAGTGATGCGCAGCGGAATACAAAGAAACAAACTACAACAATGCTAACAATAGGATTTTACTTGGTATCCACCTCACAAGAGGTGACTAGTCCAAGGATCCACGCACACACACACACCTCCACTAATAAACACTCCTTTTCGGTAACTACCGAAGGCGGAGAAGCCCTACAAGACTCTCAATACAAGTAGAAGAAAGGGTAGTAATGAATAAGCAAAAGCTTACAAGAGATGCAGTAAAAACCCTAGCTTCTTCTTCTTCTCGTTGCAACTCGCCTCTTGACTTAGATGAACCTCCAAGAACCTTCAAGAACTGGCGGTGAGGAGCTTAGAGAGTGCTGGGGAGGAGCTGTGATGAATCTGGAATGAATCGGTGAAGTTCTGCCGAAGGAAATGAACGCCTGCGGCTTAAATCGACGCTAACGGTCGAATCCCGATCGATTGGAATGCTCCCAATCGATCGGGAAGGCTTTGGATCAATCCAGAGCGCCTCTGTGCTCTGGAAAAATGCCTGGATCGATCCACGGATCGATCCAGCGCTTATCGCGCGAAGCAGCAGCGTCCCAATCGATCCACTGATCGATTGGGACCTCTGGATCGATCCACCGATCGATCCAGAGGGGTTCTGTTCGCGGGGACTCACCGGATCGATCGGTGGATCGATCCAGATCTTCTGGATCGATCCACTGATCGATCCAGATCTGCTAGATCGATCCACGGATCGATCCAGATCTGCTGGATCAATCCACGGATCGATCCAGATCTGCTGGATCAATCGGCTGATCAATCCAGATCTTGGTTTTTGCCCAAAACCAAGCCCAAAACCCCCTAAACCAACATCTAGTCAACCATGACTTGTTGGTACATAAGACCTAGCATCCGGTCACCCTTGACCAGCTAGGACTCTCTCACCAAGTGTCTGGTCAATCCCTTTGACCCACTTGGACTTTTCTCTTCTTGCCAAGTATCCGGTCACTCCCTAAAACCTACTTGGACTTTTCTTCCTCGTGCCAAGTATCCGGTCAATCCCTTTGACCTACTTGGACTCTCACCAGATGTCTGGTCAACCTTGACCCATCTGGATTTCTCTTGCCTGGCTTCACTCACCAGGACTTTCCCAATTGCCTAGCTTCACTCACTAGGTCTTTCACCTGGCTTCACTCACCAGGATTTTTCTCCTGCCTAGCTTCACTCACTAGGTCTTTCACCTGGCTTCACTCACCAGGATTTTCCTCCTGCCTAACATCCCAGTTAGGACTTCCCAGTCAAGTATCCGGTCATCCTTGACTTACTTAACTCTTCTTCAATCAACCTTGCATTGTCAAACATCGAAATCCAAACCAAGACTCAAGCTTGGTCAACCAGGTCAACCTTGACCTGAGGAATGTTGCACCAACAAAGTTGACCATGTAATATATGATTAATGGTGAGATAAGCAAAATCTCTTTGTGAGGTTGTGTACATGGTGAACTTGTCGAACCATGCAAAATTCCTATATCTTGTTTGATCTCGTTTCTTCTTCTTCTTTTTGTATTTTTTCTCTTCGTGATAAATGTATAAACACTTCTACAATTTGGTGGTTGTTATGTTCCTAACTCCTGCCAGCTGGTTGTAAAAATAAATAAATTATCCTATCACTAACTGACATTCATTTTGATATCAGATTCTAAAACATACTCTACCAATTATGCTAATAACCGAAAATAGTTGAAGCATTAGTTCAGTATCTGGATTTAATCGAATCATACCTGTGTCACTTAATGTGCAAGTTTTCAGCACGTTTAAACTCATAGCTGTTTTATCTTTAACTGTTTTGACCCAGGATTTTAAGCTAAATACATAAAAATGGATCTTTTGAGACTACAAACCCCAGCAAAAACGCAATTCTCTCCCTGTTATCATACTCTTACAAATCTAATTCCTTTTTCAACTTACAAATTATAAAACTCATGCAACAAGATCTCAAAAATAAGTCAATCGCCAAAAGGGTAAACAAACTAAACCGCTACCAATTGAATGTAGAAATGAAGAGTTAAATAAAGAGGAAGAGGAGGAGACTGACGGATTGAGCAGTGTGCCAGGAGATGCCGCGGTAGAGGTTGATGGAGAAGGTGGCAGCCAAGTAGAGCGTCGTCGCTCCCAGCGCCGCCGTCAATCCCTTGAACACTATGTCTCCCGCTGATGCCATCTCCCTCCCTCCCTCTCTGGGTCGCCTCTGAACCCATCGCATTTAACTTTAAAATGATCTTTAATTTAAAGCCCATTGAACCACGGCCCAACTGACGTCCAAAGTTTTCCACCACTGTAGAGCCTGCTCTGTCTTTTTCATATCAATAGATAATTAGAAATGTAAAATAAAAATTAACATTCAATAAAAATTTCTCTTTAAAATGTTTTTACTTCATTTAGTAACAAGAAGCTCTTGGAGACCAGGTAAATCCTGCAAACTCATTTGTTAAATTCTGGACGAGAGGATCCCTATCCAAATAAAAAGGGAAAAACTTATTAGTGAGATGTTGGACTAGAGGATCCTGCCCAAATAAAAGGAGAAACAATAACTATTATATTTGTTTACCTAAAATGGAGAAGAGAGAAAAAAATGAATTAACAATTTATTATGCTACTTTTGTAAATTTAATAAATATTCAAATCCCCTTATCGAAGGGTTGTAAGAGAACTGGATCAACCATCACTATCAGTCGATGGAATTACAGTTAAAAATTACTAAGTAGCCATAAGCTCTGTGGTACTTTATTGTTTTTGGTTTGGATTCTTTTCCTGAACAGAATGATATAATTATCAAAATTAGATTTTTTTTTTTTTTTGGATTGTTGTTGAAGGCTGAAGAATATCTATGCTGTGTTTTAGGTATGAAAATTGAGAAAGGAGCCCATGTCTTTGAATCAGTAAAACAATTTGTTTGTTCTCTTATTGGTGTCATCTTCTTCAGAAGCTCAAAACTCCTGCAACATGGGAACAACAAAATCTGACAACGCCAAAGCAGTCGACAGCAAAGTCACCGAACTTGGTATTCTTCCACCATGTTTGCACGCAAACATGGATTCATAGGTTGGAACGTTGATAAGAACAAGTGCTCCGTATATGATGAACTGCACAAACATTGAATTTACTAATCCAACTTCACCAAATACCATGCATGCTCTTCTCTTATTGTTGCGCGCGTCCACTAATGGTACAAAGTAACATAGAGTAATTAAGAACCTGTTTTCCCTATCCAGTGTTTGCCTCACAACTGCATGCGCTAAGATGCATGATTTGCTTTCTCCTCCAAAGTGGATTGCTTGCTTTTGGGTTTCTCCTCGTTACTTGTAGCTGTGCCTTCGAATTTGCAACGTATTTTTCTCCCATGAAAGTCTGCCTTGTGTGGAAACACCCAGATACCAGGTAGAGATCCCCTCCGAGCACATGCCCATCTAAGCCATGGAAATCAGCCTTCATAACCAGACAATTGAAGAAATGAACAAACTTCGTGAAAGTGGCATCATGGTTCTTTTTTTTTTTTCCTGACAGAGACGTTTTCTCAGTAACTTAGTCCACAATTTTAATATAAGTTAATTTCTTCACATTCCAATTACCAAAATCTGTGATTATGTAGTCTGATCAAATCGTATGTCCAACAACATAACTCTCCATCAAATCGTATTTGTTCACTTACCTCCTTCATCAGTTGCAAGAAATTGGCACAGACGTCATTCTTAGTGATATTATTGAAGTTTCGAGGGGAGTTGTAGGAATGAAACTCATGGCCCTTCTTTTCGCCCATGAAGAAGCATAGTGCATCCTTCACAGACTCAGAAATCAGAATCGTTCGAGTACCGTAGACGTTGAGAATAATTGCCCCGTTGCTTATCTCTGAGGACACTCTCAACTTCATAGTAGAAAACAGAGATTGGTGACTATTCCCGTACGCCAATATCTTTCGTCTCGATCGAAGAAAATATGGTCAGATTACATTGATAGCGTCTAAAGTTTTGTTATCCACCATAGACGATTACAATTATCCAAATCACCAACCGCTAACAATTTATTCTTTTGGGGCCGGGGAACCGGGAACGTCTCACCTCTGGCTCGCATTACTTGTAACGAGCAATTTTGCGCGCACTAGACAAATTTAAGATTAAATAAAGCCAACCTGTTAATTAGTGCAATGGCCAATGATCATTTTCTATATAGAAAGCATAAAACAAAGAATAAATTTAACCATTGCAACACTATATAATAGCGCTATACATACTATGCAAGGTTTAGAGATCATTCCATTCCATGACCATTGACCAGTCATCTAGGACCAGAGAGCTCTATGGCCTCCTCCTCGAGTTCTCTGGACACCTCAGTGATCTCGGAGTAACTATCAGTAGAGTGCTCTGCCACCTTGAACCCTTGATCATCGGCTCTCTGGGAGGCTTCCCATCTCTCTGCTTTGTGGCAATCCCCTTCGAGCATGCGAACCACCTCGGACATTTTCGGTCTGTGGCTTGGTTGATACTGAGTGCACAAGAGAGCAACTTGGGCCACCACTTCCATTTCTATCCTGTCGTAGTTCTTTAGTTCCTTGTCCACCAGTACGTTAAGTCTTTTCTCATGGTGCATTTTCTTCACCTGATCGATAACAGCATGAAATTTTAGTTGGTTTAGGAAAGAAATTTTAGTTGCATGATAAGAGCAAGTCATTTATGCATGCATACCCAATCTAGCATGGTGCTCTTTTTCCCAAATTCTAGAGCTCTCGAGCCGGTGATCAGCTCGAGAAGCAGAATGCCAAATCCAAAGACATCAGTTTTCTCCGAAGATTGTCCGGTAGAGAGGTACTCCGGAGCAATATGCCCCACGGTTCCCCGCACAGCTGTTGTTACATGTGTGTCCCTGTGATCTAGCAGTTTAGGAGTCCAAAGTCCTACAACCTTCACCAAGTCATCGTCGAGTAATATGTTTGCAGCCTTCACGTCTCTGTGAATGATCTTTGGATCACACTGTTCGTGCAAGTACATTAAACCCCTTGCAGCTCCCAAAGCTATCCTTTTCCTGGTACTCCAGTCTAGAGCTGGCCTTGCTACACAAGTTAGAAAAGAAGAGGAATGAAAGCTGTCAGTGTTTTCCTAGCTAGGAAATGGGAATTAAATGGCCAAATGGAAAATAAAACACATTGGTATTTTCTGATTTCTGAAAGAACATTCGAGAATATATATACATAATAGTTACCTTTGAGCCGAGAAGCAACACTTCCATTTGACATGTAAGGATACACTAGTAGCTTTTCAGTAGCAGTCATGCAGAATCCACAAAGCCTAATGAGGTGTCTGTGAATTGCTAGGCTGATCATTTCCACTTCAGTTTTAAATTGTATCTCTCCACCTGCCGCATTACCGTCATTGAGCCTTTTAACAGCGACTAAGGTTCTGTCTTGTAGCTTCCCTTTGTAGACATTTCCAAAGCCACCTTTGCCAAGTAAGTTTTTGCTGCTGAAACCATTTGTTGCTATTTGAAGCTCCCTGAACTGAAACCTTTTCAAATTGCCAAGGCAGATTACTTTGTGTTGATCTGAGCAAATGAGTTAGTAGTCGTCACTATGTACAATTAGATTATCAATATAATTAATGGTGTTAAAATTAGGGATGATATAGTTATCTATTTCAAAATATTACCATTTGCATCGAAGAATACTTGTTGGCTACGCCTTTTATTGCACCAAATAAGTAGACCAAGTGCAAGACTAATGAAACAGATGCATGCGAGACCGTAAGCTACTGGGCGAATTATTGTATGTCTTTTCGGCTTTTGTATAGTTTGATCACCTTCAAGAGTAAGAAAATTGTTCAGGCGAGATTACATGGCATAGATTTGCAAAACAAGATAGTACCGGGAGAATCATTATTTATGTTGAAGGACATAGGTATAGGAATTGCCCCATAGCATTCTTTCTCATCGCCAGTTGGACAAATTAGGGCATTTCCGACGACACTGCAAGTGAAGTAAAATATTGCAAGATCTTACTCAAGTAGCGATAAAGCTCTAACATAGTAAGTCATCTTCTCCTTGAACATTAATTATATAAAATCTTAAGCTTACATTAAGGCAATTAAGGACTTACTTAAATGTTCTTCCAGGAAATCTTGGCACAGGACCACTCAAATTATTGTATGACAGATCCCTAAAGTATGAACACCATTAAAAATACTTTGCTTACATGCTGACATTATTTGTGAAATTAACCAACTTACATGAAATCAAGTTGAGTTATATTCAACAATGACCCGGGCAATTCCCCAGAAAGACTGTTATTGTTCAGCCTCCTGCTCATGCATCAGATCCAATGAAAAGGAAGATGAGTGCCCACAATGATCTAAACTCATGCTAATTTTACCAAATTTCTGTTGTTTTTAGCTCTTCAGACTCACAGGTACTTGAGGCCTTTCAGATTCCCCAATGATGAAGGTATTTCACCATATAATTTGTTGTTAGAGAGATCAAGTGTGTGAAGCTTGGAAAGCTTCCCAATCTCCGAAGGTATTGTTCCTGAGATTTTGTTGTTTTGCAGCAGCCTGCACATGCATAGGAACATTACTCGAGAAATCAAAGTAGGAGGAAAAAAAAAGAAGAATTTTGCATATATTTGATCAGTTGTAAGTTGTAACCATATCAAAACATACACAATTTCTAGATTTGTCAAGTTTCCAATGCTCGCGGAAAGTGCACCAGATAGATTCTGGCTTGGAGTGCCTCTGCAGGAAACATCATAATAAATGCTTAAAAGTTTAGAACACAAAGAACAAGCTATAAACTTCATATATGCATTGAGAAATAAGAAAGAAATGCAAAAAGTAAAATAAATCATGATGCTTACAGCCCAATCACCAAGTTTTGAGATGAGCAAGTAATCATGGTCCAGCTGCACGGATCAACAGAGGTCTGGTCCCAGTTCTCCAGAACTTTATGAGGATCCTCTATAGAAGCTTTGAATCCCATCAGAGCTTGCACTACAAGCAGAAACCAAATAAATACATCGAGAATAGGAGAAAGAAGAAGCTTTAAGCAAATTAAATCATTTGTGCTTGTTCTTTTACCTTCAAAATTAACACCTTCAGGGGATAACACAGCAGTTGAGGTTACCCAGGACCAGTGGAAGTGCACCCAAAAAACCAAAAACTTGTAGTTTTTCCCTTCCATTGACCTCATAGGCTAAGAACAGGTGCACTAGAACAAATAGAGAGTGGAGTTTCAAGGTTTGCAGGAACAGCTTAAAAGGTACTAGGACAGGGAATCATTGGTGGGTTTACTTTCCTTTCCTTTGCTTTCCATTGGTAGGCTTCTCTTTTGAAATGCCTCGCTATAATGTGTAACAATAAGCTATCATGAAGACTTGAAAGCAGGTGGCAGAACAAACATATCTACCTCTTGGTTTTGGTAAAAAGAGGAGGGAAGCTAAAGAAATAGAGAAATATACGCGCAGAAAGAAGAATTATTTTTTCAGAAGAATCAAGCCAAAAGTTTGGTGGGTCACATGGAGCAAGTGGTTAGGTTTGGGGGAAATTCTCTTCCAAAGATTAAAGAATAAGAACATTAGAATTTTTAGGGATTCGTTGTGTAGAAGCATTAGTGAACATAAAAGTAATCTGATATAGACATACAAGGGGGAGATTATTAAGACACATTTAACCAAGTAAATAAGGGCTTCGATGCGACACAGTTTGAAACTTTGAAGAAATGGAGGCTTCACTGGAATATATGAATACATAAATACATGTATATTCCACTGAAGTGTGACCACGAAGAAGGCAAATGGAAATCCTTCTCTCATTTGCACCCATTTTTTTTTTCTTCCATGCATACGGAGATAAATAATGGCACATCGATTTCACAGTCCATAAGGGGTCCATGGAGCAAGAAAGCTTGGAACTTTTACTAAAGCAGGAAAAAATCCATCACGAAGAATCAGATATTAATTAATGTGAAGAGTGAAAGTAATGAGGAAACATGAATTTATTAATTGGCACATTGGTAGCACAAGAATCCAACATGCCAAGGGCTTTGGCCATTCATAAAAGTCAGGAATGGGCATGGAAGAGAGAGCTGATCCAATGAGCAAGTGGCAGTGTTGAGATGCGTGTTTGGAGCATATCTTTGTTATGTTGTGCCTTTTAAATGGCAGTCAGTGCTGTTACGAGTACTACCACAGACATAGGGAGTAGCACTGGCAATCAGCTGCCTGCAACTGCAAGGATGTGAAGCATCAGCTCGAGCTTTTCCATGTCCATTGATTTTAGAAATGAATGCTTCGAGCTGCTGCTTTGGCTTGCTTTGCTTCTCAGTTCTCCCTCTGTTTGTTTCAGTTCAGTTTATCATCTTAAGGACAGAAGCTAGAGGCCGAGGGTGAAGTCGTCAGCAATAAATATACAGATTGAGAAGGGTTGGGAATAAGCTTCAAAAGCAAAGACTGCCATCGCTGCCTTATTTGTTACACAAAACATTTGATTGTAGATTCTAGTTTACTCGTGAAATTTGTGCGCAGAGCTTTATATCCAACACTGGGTTTTGAAAGAATAAGATCCTCTTCACCCTTCAACAGGTGGCGATTCCTTCTCTACTTCACTAAGACCTGGAAGCAAAAGCAAACAAAGCACCTTGTCCTTTGCAAAAGGAATCATGATCACCATTCCATAATATTTATATATATACTCAAAGAAGAGTATGAACTTTCTGGACAAGTGTTCCGCTATGAAAATTTGATAAAACATTTATCCACGAGGCTTGTGCCTCAAAAATGGAACTTAAAACACAAAAAAATCGGATTAGCGTTCATTTTTATTTTTGTTTTTGTTCCCACTTTAAAATTATTATTATTATATCTCTACTTAGTCGCCTCGTGTGTCTCTCTCTAATTGTCCTCCACTCCACTGCCTCGTATCCCACTTTCTCAATACGCATTGACCGCGCCTATACTTGAGTTCGGTCCGGACAATACGCATCAAGCTTAATTAAGCTAGGTAGTAATAAAATTAAATAGAGAGCTTGTCTTGAAATAATTAAAAAAATTTTTTACGATTTTATTTATAGGGTTCAGGCTTTGGATATAGTGTTAAAGTTATTTTTTTTTTAGATTTTACCTATAGGGTTTAGGCTTTCCAATTAGGTTATAGTGTTTGGTTTAAAAAAAAATTAAAATAAAATTAATTTAAGTATTTATTGAGTATTGTAATGTGTTTAGGGGATATATTTATATATTAAATTTTAAATAAGGAAATGTTGAATTTTTTAAATTCAAAAAATTTAAAAAAAAAAACAAAAACGCTGATATTGTGCGCGACGCGCACAGTCGCGCACTGTGCGCGTCGCGCACAATATCAAACCTCTATATATATATATATATATGTATGTATATATATAAACGAATCTCATAACAAACATATTCACGAGTCTCTTAACGAACACGTTCGTGAGCCTCTAAACGAATATATTCATAAGCTCACGAACCAAATACTATTAAGCTCGATCTCGACTCGATAATGTTTTTAATAGAACAAACTCGAATAAATTTTTTTTCGAGCTAAGACCTAAATAGTTCGCGAGCGACTTAACTTATTTACACCCCTAAGAAACTGATTAGGAATTAAATAAATAAGTTGTTCTTAAATTCCTAATTCCATGGGACTTTTTATAGCCTCTCGAAGAAAGTTACCTTTGGTTAGAGGTGCCTCCAAGGTGATCCAGGGCGCCTTCAAATGAATAAACATTTATCCAAACCTCAACGACCGTATAATGGTCACTGTAACAGTCGCTTGTCGAATCTGGCGGCGCAAGACGCCTCCAGCATGCTTGAGGCGCCTTCCTAGGAGGCACCTCCAACCCTTATGGAGGCGCCTCCAAGTGTTAATGCAGAGTGCACCAGAATCAAATATGAGTTTTGATATTGTCAAAAGTTCAAGTTAAGTCTTGTTGTAATCTAACAATTTGGCTGAGTGTGCAGGCTGTTTACTCAACCGGAAAAACCCTAGTCGCGACTAGGCAGGAAAGACTTAGCAAATTTTGGAAGCCAGGTGGAAAGACCAAGTGGGTTGAGAGGATTCAACATTTGGCAGGGAAGCTCGATAGGTTTGGGGGACCAAAGATCGAGGGAAAGTCCTGGGTAACCGATCCAATGCTAAGTGACAAAGTTCAAGCAAATCTGGAGGACCAAGGTTTGGCAGGTAGGTTGAGGTAAGCAACTGGAGGAGTGACAGTAAGGTTGTGTTCCGAAAGGGAATAAACCCTAGATCACTGATCCAACTAAAGAAATTGAGATGGTTTCCAAATTGAGATCAAGACATTGTTACTGTTAATTTTTATTCATGCATCTTACTATATTATTGTGCTAACATTTATTTTGCAGGAATGTATTTTTGGTTAACTCTGTTTTGTAGGTTCGGCCTGTTTGGTCGACTGAACCCAAGGATCGGTCGACCGAACCAAGTTGATATAGATAAGAAATCAGACTAGAGCAGAACAGGGCAAAGTCCAGTCAAAACCTGATCGGTCGACCAAACAATGATGACATGGCAGACAACAGACTCAACCCAAAGCAAAGAAGGAATTCAGGCTGATCGATCAATCGAACATGGAGATCGATCGATCGAACGATCACTACGTTAATGAAGCATTAAGTGTGAATCTCGGTGAACAAGAAAATTCATTGTTCGATCGACCGAACAAGGTGATCGGTCAACCGAACCATTAAATGTCATCAATGTCCGAAGATCGGATCTCAACGAAGAAGGAAGGGAACGGGTTCGGTCGACCGAACCCAAAGATCGGTCGACCGAATGTTGACGATTCTTATAAAAAGGAGCTTGAGGTCCAAGGCTTAGCAACGAATCAATTCACCAGTTCATCAATGTGCAAAGTTGATCGTGCTGCTACTCTGCTACTCGTCTTCAAGCAAGCTGCTTCGTCGTTGAAGTGCGGACCGAGCTTCGTCTTCCACTTTTGTCGGTATATTTATTTAAGTTTGCTTTGTACTTAAATTGAAAAGAAGATAGTAGTGTGTTACTATCTTCTACTTGCATTTGTAAACATTGCTTCTTTCTGAAGATTTCGGAAAGAAGAATCATAGTGAATTATCTAATGGTGCGGTCAAGAATCGCGGGTCTTGGAGTAGGAGTCGACATAGACTTCAAACTAAATAACCACCTGAGTCGTCCGTTTTAATTTTCACTGCTCACTTTGATTGGTTTTTCGATACGAAAAGAAAAATTTTTAAAGAGCGATATTCCCCCCCCCCCCCCCCCCCCTCTATCACTTTCTATCGATCCTTCACCAAGAGAGTCTTTCAGCCCTCTCCTTTGCTCTCCACGTGGGTGATACTCCGACAGTCCGAAATTGAGCTCACCCAAATCTAATTCCGACCTTCTCCTCGAATAGGCTTCCTCTCCAACTTCTTATCCCTCAAATACGTCGCACGTGTCTTTCTCGTCTGATTGGTATCATGGTGGCAATAATGCTTGTGAGGTTCAAAAGATTTCAGCTTGCTCGAATCACTTGACTTAGCGCTTCGTTGGTTAACTATTTGTTTTAATTCCTTTGCATACTGCTGGCAATCTTGAATGAAGTGAGTACTTGGTTGATGATAAGCATAATATTGAGTCACCTCAGAGGATTGTTGGCCAAATTTGAGAATAGTTGGGGCCACCTCCACAGATTGCACCACTTTTTCTCCTCTTTGATTGAATTCTCGACTCCGCATAGGTGGAGGAGTTCTTCGATTTCGATGAGTGGACACAGGAGTCGGGGTCGATGTTGATGCCAATGTCTCCTTTCTTTTTGCTGACTGGGTCGACTTGAATATACTTTAGTTCTCAAACTTATACCCTTCGAAATTTGTGGGAGGCTTTTTTTACTAAGGATTTGTAAAAATCTCCATCAATCAGGCCTTGAGAGAAGGCACTAACCTGCACTTTTGGGATAATCGAGAGAGCATCCATGAGTACTCGATTAAACCATTGTAAGTATTCCTTCATGGGTTTTTTGAATTTCTGCCTGACAGTGAACAAATCATATGGTGTTTTTTGGTATCTCTGACTTATTGCAACGTGTTGCATAAATACGACTTTAAATTCTTCAAAGGTCTGAATTGAAGAAGCAGGAAGTCAACTAAACCACCTCTAGGCCGAACCTGAGAGCGTGGTTAAGAAAATCCGACATTTGACACCATCCATATATTGGTGTAATAAGGAAGCGTTCTCAAACTTGCATATATGATCTACAAGATTTATAGTATCATTATACTCCTCAATCTACAATAATCAAAAGTGTCTTTGTAATTTGTCCTAAAGAATGTCTTTTGAGAATGGAAGACCTCGAGGAGCTTTGGAAATGCTAAATTTAAAACTAGTTCCCCTTGGAAAGCCTTAATGAAAGGTTTCGCTAGAAGATTATATAGAGCGTTCTCTAACCATAGACTTACCAACTAGTAGAGGAGAAGTAGTTCATGGTATTTCCGTCGGCCAAGGTACCTTTTAATGTGTTGGCATCACTTCAAATGATTGGGGTAGTGGTTCAGTTGAAGGATTGCCTATTGGGGGATGAGAGGGTTGCTCCTTTAACACTGCATGCATCGCCGAGGCCACCAATTTGTCAAAATTCTCTGTCGCCATGGCTATGACATTAAGGTGACGTTTGGTTTAGGGATTTGGGAATGAGAGAATGGAATTATTCTCAAACCTTGTGTTTGGTTAATGGAAATGGAATCAAAATTTTAGAATGAAATCCAAAAACTTGGGTATTGATGAAACTCACCTCTTCCCTTGGGTTTTGATAGGAATGAGAATGAAAATTAAGTTTTGAACAAAAATACCCTTAATATATTTATTCAATTTTTCTTTCATTTCACTTTCTCTCTTCTTATTTTCTCTCATCATACTTTCTCTCTCCTCATTCTCTCATCATACTTTCTTTCTCAACATACTTTCTCTCTCCTCATTCTCTACCATTTTCTCCTTATATTCTCACCCATCACATACTCTCTCTCCTTATTTTCTCTCTCTTCATTCTCTTCCATCACACTATCTCTCCCATTACACACTCTTTCCTCATTTTTTTCCTCATACTTTCTCTCTCATTATACTTTCTCTCTCCTCATTCTCTCCTACCATATTCTCTCTCTTTATTTTCTCTCATCAGACTTTTCCTTTTTTCATTCTCTCTCATCACACTCTCTCTCCTCATTTTCTCTTATCATACTTTCCCTCTCTTCATTTTTCCCATCATACTTTCTCCCTCATCATACTTTCTCTCTCATCATTTTCTCTTATCACACTTTCCCTCTCTTCATTTTTTCCCATCACACTTTCTCTCTCATCATACTTTTTCTCTCCTCAATCTCTCTTATCACACTCTCTCTCCTTATTTTCTCTCACCAGACTTTTTCGGTCTTTATTTTTTTCTCAGCATACTTTCTCTCTCATTATATTTTTCTTTCATATTCAACTTTATCTCACATCTAATTTTTTCCTCTTATTTTCCTCTAAGGGTAAAAAAAAAAATTTAAGTTCATTCCGATTGAAAATATTCAACTAACTAAATATTATTTTTAAGAATGATACTCAAGCTCATATTCATTCTCATTCCATAATACTATGATACTCATTCCATTCTGATTCTTAGGAGCTAACCAAACACCACCTAAGTCTTTTGACATCATCTATCTTCACACATTGGTTCAAGTCTTAATTTAGTTGTCCCACAGATGACGACAATTTGATCATGTTCGTGAGCGTCGACAAATGAATCACTAGTGAATTGGCTTATTTGCCAATTTAATCACCGATCACCGAATGAAATGAGGATGATGACATGGTTGGGGGTATATATGAAGATAAATAACAAGAATGCTAGAACGATAGCTAGGGGGTTCCCTAGAGTAGTCACTCTGACGTTCAAGTAAGGATGAAGAAAATGAATATTAGGGTTTCAATGTACACAGTGATGTGTATATGTCTGCGTACCTTGGAGATTGAAAAGTACTATCTTTTATAGAGGGAATGCAAACATTTTTCTTCCATTCCTATCTTCATGTCTTACTATTTAATTCCTTAAATAATATGAGATTTATTTATGTTGCTACCTTTTTCATAAAATAATCGAGATTGATAGATTTTTTCCTTCTATTCCAATTCTCATGTTATTATTGTTTAATTTCTTAAATAATGTAAGATTTATTCATGCTGTTGTTTTTCTTATAAAATAACCAAGATTTGTGTCATAGTTATTCTTTTCCTAAAATGACCCCTTATCTTGCATGACTGAGAAACCGAGACGCTTGAATAGCTATGAAATCGAAAGACCCGAGAGGCTGTAGAGTCAAGAGACCCGAGAAGCTATGAAGCTAGGAGACTCAAGTAGCTATGAATTCTGGAAGCCCGAGAGGTTATGGAGCTGGGAGGCCCAAGAGGCTATAGATCAGGGAGGCCTGAGTAGCCAGGAATCAATCTGACCTTAGAATCATCTCAACAAATGCACTAACCTTCTATTCATGTGATGTCTTTCTAATCATTCCCCGGATATATATATATATATATATATATATATATATATATATATGATCTTGTTCGAGTGCTGAGACAATGGTCGCTGAGGACGTGGCGCTCCCTGCTGGCTTCACGAAAGCTCCGGGATGGCGTAGACAAGCACAAAACCGAGCCGGGAAGGGGTTCCTGGCGACGGCCCTCCGACGCTCAAGTCAGTTCCCAACGACAAGAAATCGAAGCAGAGTAACGAGAACTGTAGCTATAGTGGTGAATAGCGCATACCTCCGTTGAAGTCTGGGAGTCCTTATATAGGGCTCCCTGAAGGTGCGTGCATGTTTACCAAGACGTGCGCGCTTCTCAAAGCATACCTGTAATGAGTGTGTCAGAAAAGCGTGCCTGACGTCATACCTTAACAGACCAGGCATATCCCTAACATGACAGTGGAGGCTTCCACCGTACAATTCTCTGCCTGACCATGTCGCCAAACATGTCGCTTGTCGGTGACACCTGCCCCGAGAAAGACATCCCCTCCTGCTCATCTAGCCGTCTACAAGACTGAATGGGGGGGTCCGCTCGACTGCGCCCCCACACTGCTGAGGAAATGACCGAGCCGAGTGTGTCAGAAAAGCGTGCCAGACGCTATACCTTAACAGACCGGGTATATCCCTGACGTGACAGTGGAGACTTCCACCGTACGATTCTCTGCATGACCATGCCGCTTGTCAGTGACACCTGCCCCGAGGAAGACATCCCCTCCTGCTCATCTAGTCGTCTACAAGACTGAGTGGGGGGTCTGCTCGACCCCTAGTGCTTCATCTTGCTCTTGCCTCGCCACGCGTAGCCAAGCCATGCCCCCCGTCCGGCTGAGCGGGGACTCCGCTCGGCCCCTGAGCGTCGAAAACCCAGCGCTGAGCTGGGTTGTTGCATCGCCGCCCGCGCAGTACACCGGCCGCTCGGCCGAGCCCGGGATGTTAACCGTGCTGACTCTGACCCCCACGCGTCATTGGCTCCTCTACCATTCGGGTCCCACTTTACCCCTAGATCACATGCCTTCCCTTCAAGTCTAATTAAAGGAGGCTGTAAGTCCGACTGACTAGACAACTTAGTTTAGTGCTCTGTCGGCCGCTCGATAGTGATGATGAAGTGATTCAGGTGGGCTTGGCGATCCACTCGGGCGAACTTTCGCTGGCCGCTTGGCGAGGAGCGCGCCAGTACTTGTTAATCTTATCGCTCCATGTCCAGGTCTGCTTGTGGTTAAAGCTGTCGTCATAGAAATCTCCTCGGAATTCATGCAAATCCACGTCATTAAAATCGAGCACGCGACCACGCCGAGTAATGGCCTCCATTAAATGATGCCCTGTAACCTGGCGCCACGTGGCGCCACCGCCGTCATCATACGGCGGGGGCGTCAGCTCTGATGGGACATGCGGCGGTTTGAATTTCACGACCGGATGCAAGCCTCGATCCCTGTGGCCTAGATCGGACGGCTCCGGCTGGCTGAGCTCAATTTCTATAAAATCCCGAGGTCGACTTCTGTTCCATTGTTGCTGCCTTCATGCTTTGGCGACTTCTTTCGTGCCCAGTGCTCCAGCGACTCGTTCCTTTGGCGTTTCGGCGAACTCTCGGCACACTTCTCCTTTGCGTTTCACTTTCTTGTAAGCTTCTTCGTTGCTCTACCTTGTCGTAGCATTCCTTCGTGCTTTGGCTTTCCTTCCTGTGCGCTATTTCTACCCCTATCGGCCTTTTCCCGTTGATCCTTTGACGAAACCACCGAGCTTTTCATTTTCCGGTCATGGCCAGTTCCTCTGACCCTTCTCCTGGCCTTTGGTACCACAACATGGAGAGTCGATTCGATTTGAGTGACGCCACCAGCCTGATAGGTGCTTTCAATCTTTCCCATGACCATGAGATAGTTTTAGCCGAGCCGTCTGATCGGCCTCACAACCCACCGGGCGACATTGTCACCTTTTTTCGAGATCAATTCGTAGCTGGCCTTAGATTTCCTATTCACTCTTTCATAATAGAAGTCTGCAACTACTTCCGCATTCCACTCGCCCAACTCGTTCCGAACTCCTTTCGGCTGCTATGCGGCGTAGTTGTGCTTTTCCGAGTGCACAGCATTCCCCTAAGGCCTCAAGTTTTCCATTATTTTTATTATCCGAAACAATTCGAGATAGGTACCTTTTTGTTTCAGTCTCGGATCGGCCTTGTCTTTTTTGATAAAATGTTCTCTTCCAATAAGCATTGGAAGGATTACTTTTTTCTATCTGCGTCTCCCCGACCGGCCTCCCTTTCGGACCAAGTGGCAGACCACCCTACCACCTGCGCCCGACCTAAAGAAATATAGGTCCGAACCGACCTACCTCAACGCAGCTAACCTGTTGGCCGGGCTGAAGCTGGATATCCATAAGTTGCTCCCCGAAAGAATAATGTATATGTTCGGCTTAAGTCCGACCCGAACGAGGCTTCCGGGCGGCCCTAGTAAGAAATAATTTTCTCTCTTTTTCTTTGGGTCTAACTGATTTCTTTTCTCTTTCTTGCAGCTACCACCATGATGAAGTCGGTGGTGCTCGGTATGATGAAATGCAAGGCTGCTGAGATAGAGGCAGCTGCAACACAGGAGGCGGAGAGACTCGGCATCGCTCTCGTCGGCTCTCATGAAGGCGAGAGCGAAGAGGCGCAGACGGCGGGCGATGCATCTGTCGCTCATACCGCTACTACCGATGCGGTAGGAGAGACCGCTCCGTCAGGTACTCAACCGACCATTCAGGCCGAGGAAGCCGGGTCTTCTGGTGATGAACTTCCGTTGGCTGGACTCAAACGACACCGAACGGGCACACCCACCCGCTCGGCCACCTCAACCGTGCGTGTGTCCGAGTAGACGGGCGTTCCCCCTCCGTTGGCTCCTGCGATGGTGGAAGCACTATCTTCCGACCGGACTCCTTCTCAAGGTGATTGGCCTTCTGACCCCATTGTTATCCAGCTCCTTAGCTCACTCCCTCCCGCTCAGCGAAAAATCAGGCGATCTCTTATCCTCTCCGATCCGATCGGCCAGTCCTTTGCCCCTTCAGCCTCTGCTCAATCTACCCCGGGCGGGCGCAGGATTATCAAGGTCATACTCCATCTACCGACGGAAGAAAATCTACAGGCGACCGACCGACCGACCGACAGGCGAGCCCCGAACACCAAATAACCATCCGGGGACCCTTGGCGAAGGTCTAGGAGGATCCTCGGGCGTGTGTTGCTCTAATGCCCCCTGGGCTGCTCGGCAACAGCCACATACAACAGGCCACCGAGGTAACTCATCATAACCTTCACTTTTTCATTTCCGTTCGGCACTAATTTTCCCCTCTGATCTTGTTGCAGTATTGGGTGGAAAGTATTGCAGTGAGCAACCGCTTGACGCTCCTAGAAGAGGAGTTCAAGAAGCTCAAGGTTTCTGGTGGTGCTCCCCCTCAAGGCCCCTCTTATGCCGAGTTGAAGGCGGACCTTGACAATACCAAAAAACTGTTGGAGGCCGAGCAACACAAATCTTTTGGCCTGCAAACCATGGTGGATCGCCTCAAGACCGAGGTTAAGACGTATGACAAAAAGATTGAGCATGCCAACACCAAAAAGAACACGACTATCTCTGATCCGGAGATAAAAAACACTGAGGCCTAGGCCCTTGCGCAGAGGGTCCAGGAGTTGGCGGACCTGCTGACCGCTGAACAGACTGCCCGCTCGGCAGAGGCGACTGCCCTGTGAGAGAAGTTAAAGAACCTTCAAGACGCGTTGGAGGCCTCCCGAGCTGTGTTCAAAGAATATCAAGAGGCCGAGCCGACCCGCGCCACTGTCCTGCGGTAAAACTATATTCGCTCGACAGAGTTTATTGAGATAGCGAGCGCTCGACTCGTTCGTGCGTTTGAGTTGGCCGTCACTGCCACGGTCAATTATTTGAAGACAGAGGGTCGTCTCCCTGAAGACTTCACCGTTCCTATCCATGACCACGCCGGGCTTCTTACCACGATCCCGGATGAGGTCTTTAATTATCTAGAGTGAAGTCATTGATATGAACTTGCCGTTCGACCTATTTTGATATATGTATTCGCCGTTTGGCTTATTTTGATTAATGAACTCTTTCTGGGCCTTCCATTGCTCTTCTCTAGCTGTGTATATCCGAGTGGATTACCTGTTCCCTCTATCGCTACTAAATTCATCAGGACCTCATTTTTTGATCTTTGAGTTGTTGCTTGGCAATCGAGTTTAGGATCGCCTCCTTTCCCGAGAACCCATGTTAGATTGAAACGGTGTGAAGGCGGAGCTTTATAGTCGCCGCTCCAACCTTGGGGGTTTAACGTCGCCGCTCGACGGTCGTCAGGCCGGGTATTTATAGCCGTTGGTTCGGCTCTGGTGTTTAACGTCACCGCTCGACGGTCTTCAGGGCGGGTGTTTATAGCCGTCGGTTCCGCTCTAGCGTTTAACATCGCCGCTCGACGGTCTTCAAGCTGGGTGTTTATAGTTGCCGGTTCGGCTCTAGCGTTTAACGTCGCCACTCGACGGTCTTCAAACCGGGTGTTTATAGCCGCCGGTTCGATTCTGGCGTTTAACGTCGCCGCTCGACTGTCTTCAAGCCAGGTGTTTATAGCCGCCGGTTCGGCTCTAGCGTTTAACGTCATCGCTCGACGGTCTTCAAACCAGGTGTTTATAGTCGCCGGTTCAGCTCTGGCGTTTAACGTCGTCGCTCGACGGTCTTCAGGCCGGGTGTATATAGCCGCCGGTTCAGCTCTGGCGTTTAACATCGCCGTTCATCGGTCTTCAAGCCGGGTGTTTATAGCCGCCGGATCGGCTCTGCGTTTAACGTCGCCGCTCGACGGTCTTCAAGTCGGGTGTTTATAGCCGTCGGTTTGGTTCTGACGTTTACCGTCGCCACTCGACGATCTTACGAGTTGCCTAGCCGTTCAACAATGATCTTGCAATCCTTTGCTTTTCGATTTTAACCCTGCAGTCAAAAAGGCGTAGGGCAAAGAATAGATACACAACACTAAATACATCGGCGCACCTTTCACCCAGCTCGGTACGGCTGGAGATGGTTCGCACTCTATGGGTGTTCCAGTCGCCATCCATCTTCATCTTCCAAATAGTAAGTTCCCGAGCGGAGCTTCTCCACGACCTTGAACGGTCCAACCCACGGAGCCTCTAGCTTGCCAACATCACCGACCGATTTCACCTTTCTCCATACTAGGTCGCCGACCTGAAAGGATCGAGGGATTACCCGCCGGTTGTAGCTTTGCCTCATACTTTGTCGATAGGCCGTCAGCCGAGCGGCCGCCTTGACGCGCGTCTCATCCACCAAGTCAAGCTCCAATTGTCTCCGCTCAGCGTTGTCCGCGTCGTACTACTGCACCCGGTCAGATTCTATTCCGACTTCGACGAGAACGACTACCTCGCCCCCATATACCAAGTGGAAAGGCGTGACACCCGTCCCCTCTTTTGGCATCATTCGGATTGCCCACAATACGCCTGGAAGCGCGTCCACCCAGTTGCCTCTGACGTGGTCAAATCGAATTCGGAGAATCCGCAGGATCTTCCGATTGGCTACTTCGGCTTGCCCATTGCTCTGGGGGTAAGCCACTAAGGTGAAGGTCTGCTGGATGTCGTATCCTTCGCACCACTCTCTGAATTGCCAACCGACAAACTATCTTCCGTTGTCTGAGATGAGCCGGCGCGGGATGCCGAACCGGCAAATAAGGTGCTGCTAGATGAACTTCTTGATCATCTGTTCGGTGATCCTGGCCAACGGCTCGGCTTCTACCCACTTGGAGAAGTAATCAACGACAACGAGTAAAAACTCCCGTTAACCAGTTGTCAAGGGGAAGGGCCCCACTATGTCCAGGCCCCACTAGTCGAACGAGCAGAATACCGCAGACGCCTTCATTTCTTCCGTCGAGCGGTGTGAGAGATTGTGGTACCTTTGACAGGACAGGCAAGTGGATACGGTCCGAGCGGCGTCCTCCTGAAGGGTCGGCCAAAAGTATCCGGCCAGCAAAATATTCCTTGCTAGTGAACGACCACCCGGGTGTCCACCACATGAGCCTTGGTGTACCTCCTGCAGTATGTAGTCAATATCTTTCGGCCCGACGCACTTGAGAAGCGGTCGGGAGAAAGCTTTCTTGTACAGCTGATCTTCGATTAATGTGAATCTGCCCGCTCGCCTTCTCAGCAGTTGAGCCTCTTACCGATCAGAAGGCATAGCCCGTGCTCGCAGAAACTCTATCAGCGCCGTTCTCCAGTCACTAGGAAAGGTGAGTCCATCCATTCGATCGATATGGGCCATGAGGGACACTTGGTCGATCGGCTGCTGGATGACGATCGCCGATATGGAGCTGGCTAGTTTCACCAGTTCGTCCGCCGCTTGATTCTCCGCTCGGGGAACCTTCTTTATGACCACCTCCTGGAAATTGGCTTTCAACTTTTCGAAAGTCTCGACGTAGAGCCTGAGCCAAGCGCTATTGATCTCGAACGTTCCGGAGAGTTGCTGGGCAGCTAACTGTGAGTCTGTATGAATCAGAACTTTGATGGCGCCCACGTGCCAAGCGACTTGCAGCCCGACTATGAGAGCCTCGTACTCGGCCTCATTGTTGGTTGCTCGGTAGTCCAGCCGAACAGACAACTGCATCCGCTCTTCTTTGGAAGAGATCAGTAGTACTCCCACCCCACTCCCTTGCCGGGTGGAAGACCCATCCACATACACCTTCCAGGTGACTTCGGGCTCACGGTCTTGCACCTCGGTGACGAAGTCAGCTAGAGATTGTGCCTTTATGGCTGCCCGGGGCTGATATTGAATATCAAACTCACTGAGCTCCGTGGTCCACTTGATCAGCCGCCCTGATGCTTCTGGATTGAGGAGGACTCTGCTCAACGGGCTGTTGGTCATTACTATGATGGTATGTGCAAGAAAATACGGACGAAGTCTCCGAGCGGCGAGGACCAGTGCAAAGGCGAGTTTCTCGAGACCGGTGTAGCGGGATTCAGCGTCTTTTAATATATGGCCCAAGAAGTATACAGACTGTTCCTCGCTATCCGACCTTACTAGGGGCGAGTCGACCGTGTGATCGGTCGAGGACAGGTAAATTTTGAGGGGTTCACCAGCTATTGGCTTGGCTAGCACTGGTAAGGAGTTGAGATAGGCTATGAGCTCCTCGAACGCCCGATCGCACTCCTCGTCCCACTGGAACTTCGTGGCTCGACGTAGGATCTTGAAAAATGGTAGGCTCCGGTCAGCAGACTTTGAAATGAACCTTGATAAAGCTGTTATTTGGCCGGTAAGACGCTGTGCTTCCCTTAGGCTTCTTGGTGGTAGCATATCTTGTAGCGCTTTCACCTTGCTGGGATTAACCTCAATGCCCCACTCAGTCACAATGTATTCTAGGAAACGTCCGCTTTTGGCACCAAACAGACATTTCTGGGGGTTGAGCTTGATTCTGTACGTCTGTAGCGTATGGCAGATCTCCTCTATATCTGCACAAAGATCGGCAGCCCGGAGTGATTTAATCAATATATCGTCTACATATACCTCCATATTGCACCCAATCTGCCGCCTGAATACTTTGTTCATAAGACGCTGGTAAGTGGCCCCAACATTCTTCAAGCCGAACGGCATCACGTTGTAGCAGTAGCTGTCATCCGCCGTAATGAAGCTAACATTCTCTTGGTCCTTGCAGGCGAGCGGCACCTGGTGGTATCCATGGTATGCATCCAACATGCATATTAGCTCGCACCCGGTGGTTGAATCTACCATCTGATCAATTCTAGGCAGAGGATAAAAGTCCTTTGGGCATGCTTTGTTCAGGTTCCGAAAGTCGATGCAGACTCTCCATTTGTTGTTCGGCTTGGAAACGAGCACTACGTTCGCGAGCCAGCTCGGGAATTGCACCTCGCGTATGTGGACGACCTCCAGGATCAACCTCCACTCGGATTATTTGATTCTGTTCGGCATTGAAGTCTCTCTTCCGTTGCTTCACTAGTCGGGCGTCGGGTCGGACGTGGAGCTCGTGCTGAGCTACGTTTGTGGAAATGTCGAGCAGTTTGTGCGTTGACCATGCGAAGACATCGTGGTTTTGTTGGAGGTATTTGATGAGCTCTTTCCTTTGTTCCCCCTCCAGGTCAGATGCTATGAAGGTGGTGGCCTTCGGTCGGCAAGGATAAATCTACACTTTCTCATTTTCCTCATAAACTAAAGTAGGAGGTTTCTCGATTATAGCGTTTACCTCGATCCGGGGTGTCTTCCGTGCAGATCTGGCTTCCGAACGGACCATTTCCACGTAGCATCGTCGAGCTGCTAACTGATCTCCTCGGACCTCTCCTACCTGGTCCTCGACGGGAAATTTTATTTTCTGACAAAAAGTAGAGACGACAACCCTAAAATCGTTGAGGGCGGGGCACCCCAAGATCACGTTGTAGGCAGAGGGGGTGTCTACCACGATAAAATTAGTGTACCGCGTCCTCTGGAGCGGCTCTTCTCCCAGTGATATGGCTAGTCAGGTCTGTCCGACCGGCAGAACCTCGTTTCTTGTGAAATCGTACAGTGGGGTTGTCATGGGCAACAGCTCGATTCTGTCAATCTAGAGTTGGTCAAATGCCTTCTTGATGATGATGTTGACCGAGCTGCCTGTGTCAATAAATATGTTGTGAATAGTATAATTGGCTATTACCGCTTTGATGATGAGAGCGTCATCGTGCGACACTTCAACTCCCTCGAGGTCCCTCGGACCAAAGCTAATCTCGGGTCTGTTCGTCTTCTCTTCGCTGCAGCCCACAGCGTGGATCCTTAGCTGCCGAGCATGCGACTTCCGGGTCCGATTAGAATCTCCGCCAGTGGGCCCTCCTACTATGATATTGATCTCCCCCACAGCGGTGTTGCTTCTGTTTTCTTCCTCCTGTGCGGATGGTCTAGCTCTCTCGTGAGAGGTCCGGGGCTGATCACCGTGATGTGGCCGCCCGGATGATTGCCTAACTTCTCGTCGCTCGGCGTCCTGGTGCCGATGTCGCTGGTTGGGCGAGGGCGATCGGCGGTGATAGTTTCTTGGTGTCGGCGGAACAACTGGGGCAAACCCTCAACAATCGCGGGTGTTGTGACTAGCCGACTGGTGTAGGGAACAAAACATGAGAGTCCATACCTTTCCCTTTGCCTTCGGGCGTTCAGATGCCACATGTTGAACGGCGTGTGGTCTAGCTTCTTGATATGGCCTTATCCCCTCGGCTTGAGGCCCTCTAGGTGGTTGGCTGACCGGCTGCCTCCGCTCGGTTGACGCTGGTGGTTCAGTAGGCATCTCTTTCCTTCTAGCCGTTTGAGCCTCCTCCACGTTAATGTACTCGCTTGCCTTTTTTTAGCATATGGTCGTAATCGCGAGGCGGCTTCTGGATGAGCGAACGGAAGAAATCCCCATCTGTCAGTCCTTGGGTAAAGGCGTCCATCATGCTCTCGGATGAAACTGTCGGCCATGGCTGCCTGGTTGAATCGTTGAACGTAAGCCCAGAGAGTCTCTCTGGGCCCCTACTTAATGGAGATTAGGCTGACGCTCGTCTTCTGATAGCGTATGCTACTTGCGAAGTGGTGGAGGAACACCGTTCGGAAGTGCTTAAAACTCCGAATCGATCCGTCCGACAACCTCCGAAACCATCGTTGCTCCGAGCCGGATAGGGTAGTGAGGAAGACTCGGCACTTAACTCCGTCAGTGTATTGATGGAGAGTAGCAGTGTTATCGAACTTACCGAGACGGTCATCTGGGTCAGTCGCACCACTGTATTCTCCAATTGCCAGGGGGCATAGTGCATTGGGAGCGGCTCTTACAAAATCGCCTTTGAGAACTGGCGATTGATCCGCTCGGGAGAAGCATCGATTCGAGGTGCCTTGCCTTTCTTGACGTCCCGAGCGAAAGCCTCATTGGATGATCCTTGGTTGGCCTAGGCGAGCTCGGAGGGAGTATGGAATAGAGCCCGATGGAATGGAATCGGGGCGAGCGGCGCCTCTCCTGGCGTGCCGGTCTGCTCCTTATTCTGCGCCCAAGTAGAAAACTGCTCCGGTCGATCTTCCAATGCCGCTCGGCCACCGGATGCCGAGGTGGCCTGCTGCGCAAGCCGGTCGGCTTGTGCCTTCTGTTGCTGCTCCACTAATTTTGCCACTCGCGCATGGATGAGCGCGTCGAGTTCTTTTGGAGAGAGTGTCACAGTGTGTGAGCATCTAGCTTCCTCGATCTTCTTAGCTCGAATTCAGGTGCGTTCCCACAGACTGCGCCAATTTGATCCTGTCCGAGTGCTGAGATGATGGTCGCTGAGGATGCGGCGCTCCCTGCTGGCTTCACGTAAGCTCCGGGATGGCGTAGACCTCCGTCGAGAACCTGCAAGCACAAAACCGAGCCAGGAAGGGGTTCCTGGTGATGGCCCTCCGACACTCAAGTCAGTTCCCGGCGGCGAGAAATCGAAGCAGAGTAACGAGAACTGTAGCTACAGTGGTGAATAGCGCATACCTCCGTTGAAGTCTGGGGGTCCTTATATAGGGCTCCCTGAAGGTGCGTGCACTATTACCAAGACATGCACGCTTCTCAAAGTACACCTGTAATGAGTGTGTCAGAAAAGCGTGTCTAACGTCATACCTTAACAGACCGGGCATATCCCTGACATGATAGTAGAGGCTTCCACCGTACGATTCTCTGCCTGACCATGTCGCCAACCATGCCGCTTGTCGGTGACACTTGCCCCGAGGAAGACATCCCGTCCTGCTCATCTAGCCGTCTACAAGACTGAGTGGGGGGTTCGCTCGGCTGCGCCCCCACACTGCTGAGGGAATGACCGAGCCGAATGGGAGGCTCGCTTGTCCCCTAGTGCTTCATCCTGCTCTCGCCTCGCCACGCGTAGTCGAGCCGTGTTCCCCGTCCGACCGAGCGGGGACTCCGCTCGGCCCCTGAGCGTCGGAAACCCAGCGCTGAGCTGGGTAGTTGCATCGCCGCCCGGGCAGTACACCGACCGCTCGACCGATCCCGGGATGTTGACCGTGCTGACTCTGACCCCCACGCGTCATTGGCTCCTCTACCATCCGGGTCCTACTTTACCCCTGGATCAATATATATAATCATTTCTTTCCTCTATCTTTCGCCATAAAAACCACTACATAATCTATTCTCGTCTTTCTTACACTAAACTCTTTATTTGTTTCAAAATGTCTCAAGATTCTAATCAACTAGCATAGAAAATATTCTCAAAGACACAACCGGTCATACAATATCATATTCGGTGAAGCATTATTCATGTTGGTAGTGCGCAATCAACTTAGAATGACTAAATTCATGCAAAATTATTATGGGAGTACACAAAAAAAAAGAAGGTTAATTAATAGAGAACATGTAGCTGGACACATTCACCTTATCAATGATTATTTCTTTGCTGAGCTGGTGTATACTGATGATATGTTCCGACGACAATTCCAATCAATGAGAACAGAGTTATTTTTGTGCATAGTCATTGATTTGAAAAATCATCCTAGTGAATATTTTAAATGGAGGGAAGATGCATCGAGGAGAAAAGGCATGACACAACTTTAGAAATGCATAGCGGCTATCCGTCAACTGACTTATAGAGGTTCTGCTGGCCAATTGGACAAGTACTTGTGGATAGGTGAAACAACTACCCTCGAATGCTTACCCAACTTTTGCCAATGTGTAATACAAATATATGGAAGTGAGTACTTAAGAAAACTCAATGCAATTGATATCACTCATTTGCTTAAAATGCATGAATAAAGACAGTTTCCCTAGGATATTAGGAAGTCTTGATTGTATGCATTGAGCCTAGAAAAATTATTCGGTCTCGTGGAGGGCACAGTACACATGAGACGATCATGGTTATCCAATAATTGTGTGTGAGGCGATTGCATTTGCCAATTTATGGATATGGCATGCCTTTTTTTGGAGTTGATAGGTCTTGCAATGATATCAATGTGTTTAATGAATCACCTATTTTTAATGACGTTTTGAAAGAAAATGCATTGGAGATTAATTTTATCATGAACAGTACACTATACAAAAGGGTAATATCTAACATATGGTATATATCGGGAATGGACGACTTTAGTCAAGAATTTTTCCTGCCCTAAGGATCCGAAAAGAATAAAATTTAATTAAGGAAAGACAATAGGTTGAAAGAAAAGATATTGACCGAACATTTGTAGTACTCTAAGCTCGTTGGACAATTATAAAAGGTCCAAGACGACATTGGTTTATGGATAAATATATATAAAAAAATCATGTATACATGCATTGTTTTACACAACATGATTGAAGAGGACAAATGTCATGCAATATCGATTTGGGATCACTAAGAACATGATACTATCACAACGAATCATGACTCAATCATCGAATTTACTAAATACATTTGAAAAAATTCTGAGTTACGTAATATTCAAGTGCATCATCAACTTCATCACAATTTAGTTAAATACATCTAGAAAACATGTCACGATGAGTGAATGATTAATTTATCATCTATGAAATATTTACTTATTTCAATTTTGAATTCGTGTTTATTTCTTTTAAAATGTATACATCTTATATTGTACTATGTTTAAATAAAATATTAATATTAAAATAATTATATTGAATAATTGTTAAAATATATAGATAAATATTAAGTAAAAAATATTTATGAATAAATGGTAGATTAATATATTAAATTGAAGAATTGGAAAATATAATTAATTTTATTTAAATATAAAATTTGATGTAAATTAATAAAATGATTGTGGGATCATAAATATTTAGTTGGTGAGATATTAATTGTAAAATTTGAGATATTTTGGAGTGAGATATTTTATAGATAGGATCTTATGACTCCTTTTTCTACTCTCTCGGGCTTCTTCTCTGTAAGTCTTCCTTTGTCGTATGAACGAATGGATCCAAGATTGTAACATAGGTTAGAGTTGGGCCGACTTCTCCAGTGTAGCTCCTTCGACATCCAAATTAGTAATAGATCGAAAAAAAGAAGAAAAGAAAGGACTTGAAGAAAAAAGAGTTATCTATGCTAAATTAAATTAATTGATTTGATTTGATTTAAATAAATTAGAGCTAAATCAAATTAGACAGTTTTAAGTTTAGTTTAATTCACATGATTTAAAATTTTCAAAGTTAAATTAGATGATTTGACGTAATTCAATTATATTATTACTCTATATAATTTAGTAGTCATTGCTTCCCTATATTTTTAGATGAAAGCAATTACAGCCCTCTTTGGTGACCATCTTAATCAATCCTTCACTTCTAAAAATAATATAATATATAAATTTTGAAAATAAAAAATATTTAATTTATTTTTTTCTAAAGAACAAATAGAAGATAAACCTGTTCTTATTTTTAATATTGTTATTTATATTAATTTATATTCAATTCTTCGCTAACCAATCTGACCCATCAATATTTTCTATAGTGACACTCATAACACTCTATTCAAACAGCCCACTTTTCCAAACCCGCTATTCATGAGAGAAAAACATCACCTAAAATACATCAGCTTGACCTGAGACCCGCACTTAAAAACCGAACCAGCACCATAACCTTTGGCTGTAGATATAACTGCGTATTTTCTGCTTGTTTCATTATATTTAACTTGTATATTATTCAATTTCATAAAAATAGATATAATTATCCAGAATTAGAAAAGACAATTATTTTCATATTTATATTTACTCTAATTGCTTAATAAATGTCGTTTCATTATTTATCCTTATTTAATTTTATTATTATTTAACCCTCGTTATTTTTTAAAATTTGAACAGATGGAAATTATTTTGATGTTTTCTTTGACAACTACAAAAAGTACTTGACTATATAATCGAACAAAATTGAGGTTAATGAATGTTATGGTCAGCAAAGAAATAATCTAATTCCGATAGCCAACTCCAAAGTGAAACCTCCTCGCTTTTTTGTCATTAAAAGCATACTCCAAGCGTAGAGGGCCAAGAGGAGAGTCCACTCGAATACCAACACCATAGCCACAGCCACTACCTGGCTTACCCCTTGCACCAGCTGGATCACCTGTCAAAGTTAGCCACACTATATTTTGTTTACATCATCATTGAACATATATTCATGTAGCCGACTCCAATACTTGGAAGAACAATCCCAGCATATTGATGATAATGATGAAGCCGCCGCCAGCATATGTATATGGTTTCTAGAAAGAAAATAATAATTACTCAGAAACCAGCTTACCAGGCACTGTAGGGCCTGAGCCAAGATCACTTCCATAGTCTGCAAACAGCACACCTTCTAGAGGTCCATACTGCATAAATACGAAGATAACAATAAGTTAGAAAAGTTTCTACATTGACATCAAATTTATATACTCCACCATAGTAATCCAAGAAGGATTAAATGAAATTTAAAAACTTTAGGACTAGAATTTTACCATGCCGCAGGAGATTTCTCCACTGCCGACTGCATATGAACGGCCAGAGCCCACTGCCCCTTCTTCATAACCTCTGACATTGTTAGTCCCGCCAATAGCAAATGCTTCGTGGGGTGAAAAGTTCCCAAAAACATGGCCTCCAGAGACACTGATTAACAAAGCAGGTTAGGGAAATTAAATCATTTAAGAATTGTTTTGTGCAACTAGTAAGCCTAAATATAAAATATGCTTACTTTACAGAAAAAAAAAATGCATTCTATCAATTTAGTTGGCATATGATTGCTCTTCCTTTTTTCTAAAGAAACAACAAAGAAAAGAACTAATAAATTGATAACTCATATATCTTGGTCTTTCCGTTGGTTCAAGATTTTAAATCATCCAAGTGATGACAATTCAGTAGCTAATAATTAAGAACCTTGCAGATATAAAATAAATTTTAGTGCGACCATGTCAACGTTCGTGTCATACCTAAGCATAAATCTTACAGGACCAAGTTCAAAGCCCTGTCTGGCACGACTGCTAATCCTGTTGAAACACAACCACTCAGGAAATAGTGGAAGTCCTTGTTCCATGTTTGCCACAAACTGCAAAAAAATAAAATAAAATAAAATAGTGCAGCACTAACTGAAGGAAGGTAAAAAAGAAACTGATTTGAGACTAACAAATTTGAAGCCTAAGAGTAAGGCTAACCATTGAGGAGCTACGATCACCAGAATCAGTATAGACACTTTCCAATTTTGCAATTAGCATTTCATCATAGGCATTGCCACTAAAGTGAAAAATTCCAAAAGACAAGAAAATCATTATCGTTATCAATATGGATGACAGTATATTCAGTGAAAAAAGGGGTCAAATGTCCGCCAATATGTGAATGAAGATCACGATACCTCGCAGTTAATGGACTGTTGTAGAAATCTCTAATGATGGGTTCACCATGATCATCACGAGCACCAGCACGCTAACACAGACAAGAAATAAAAGAATAAATAAGAGAAACAAGGGACTGAAGAATAGAAAGAACCAAATGCGGTAGGATAAAAAAAAGGATGCAATAAGATGAAGGAGAGAACTAAAAGATGTAACTTGGACAAGTACTATAAAGTATAAACCAGACTACCAGAGGAGTTGGTAGTTATTGGCCATACCTCACACCAATACATATCCCATGATACGTACAAACGTGTATAGTTAGTGTACCAAATGGAAGTACTGACATCAAAATGAATAGGGAGCTCTAAAACAACACACCTGATAAATTAGACCAGCGGTCCCACTCCACTTTGGCCTAAAAGGTTGGCTATATTCAACTCCTGCAGTAATTCGCCCAATTGTTAGGCCACCATGATCAAATTGGTTATTACCATGAACCAGTGTTCCTGGGGTTCGCGAATTCTAGCATGAAAGAAGAACAAGATATTGAAAATGATAAAATGATCTACAAATAAACTTTTATATCATACAGATAAAAAACCTGAATCATGATCATCCTAGATGTTCTTTTATTATCTCCCTGAATCCATGGATCAGTATAATTTATGCGAAATATTGAGTCAATTTGTCCTCTTTCCAAGGAAAGATTGAGTTTTTGGTTCCTCCCAAACACATTCCTGTGAGAATATGCAAAGCTGCAAGAAGACACAAAAGCAAGAACAAGTAGATCAAGCCAATAGTTAAAAAAAACATGAACTGAATGTTGATAGCCCAAAAAAGACATCACACATTTAGGAACCAATAAAGTTGACATAAATTTGCTACAATTTCAAGACTACTACTTTCTCTGGAACTATTTGCACATACTGGAAAATGAGAAAAAAAAAAAGGAACAAAAGTACCTTCCAATCAGACCCGAAAGTGGTCCACTTGTTATCCTGTATATAGAACCAAATAATGATTCAGGAAGGAAGGTTTCTCCATAGAATGATAAGTAAATGGAAAACAATAGCAATGTTCCTCTACATCACTTACCCACTCGAAATTCCACCTCCAGCAGAGAAGCCACCACTAGGCCGTTCTACGAGATTCATAACTAAATCAACCTTGTGTGGATCTAGTTTCAAGTTAAGTTGGATTAGTATAGGGGGAAAAGACAGAAAAAGCTTGTACCTTTTGTTCTATATTTGACACTTTTTTTTTGCAGTAAGAATATAAATGCATCAACACATGTTTATTTCATAAGTACATATTTACATAAACATTAGCTTCATAAGCTTTTTTGGCATTGAAACTAAATGAATGTTGTTGGTGATATACAAGATAAATGTTTTGATAATATTATTGATAGGTGAGAACATAGTTATTTAAGGTGTGAGGCACCCAAAAGCGCATAAGTGCTATGAGCATGAGGCGCTAGGCGCAAGGTGAGGCACACATCTTCGAAGTAAAGCGCTTTAGGTATAAATTTATACAATTCAAACATATATAGGAAATTTGACTAACAAAATTATAATCCAAAAACTATTAAACAATAATGTAAATATAAAAAAATTCACTAACATTCAAATATTGAAATAGTTTATCTTCATAATCAAAATCAAACTTTAAATTAAAGAAAAAACAAACTTCAAATATTGAAGAGTCATGAAGAGAGAAATAAGTTTGCAAGGTAGGTTGATGTTCATTTCTAGCAGAAAGGAAGAGTCACGCAAGAAAAATGTATCTCACTCATACAACCTAATTAAAGGTTGATGCTCATTTTCTAAAAGAGAGGAAGAATCACACAAGAAGAATGTGTCCTAATTAAAGGTTGATGTTCATTTTCTAGAGGAGAAGAAGAGTCAAAAAAAAAAAAAAATGTCGCATGCATGCAACCTAATTAATTTAAAAGGTAATTAAAGGTATGGGTTAGGTTTTAAATTTTTTTTTTCACTTCAATAAGGGCAGAGAAGTTGCAACTTAAGCACGCCTTAACCTCTCAAAAGGCGCGCTTAAGTGCGCTTCTTTTAAGTATTGCGCCTGCACTACCTAGGTACAAATGGCGCACCTGGCTGCGCGCCAGGCGCGCGCTTTTCACAACTATGGGTGAGAAAAATGTGTTATTGATGAGACATTATATAAGGATAAAATTAAAGGTTGAATTGTAGAGTTGGAGTGAAAACTACAAGAACTACAAATTTTATATTCAGTAGTTAGTAGATAACCATGGGAGTAGAGGAAGCGGTTCAAGAAACACAAATTGATGCTTGAAGAGAATAGAGTTAAGATTGATGAAGCACTGAATAGCAAGTGAGGGGAGCAGGAGCCAATGTTGGATATCCATCTGACACCTATTGAGTACCTCCCGTCTAATTATGGATGGGGATCAAGTAAGAGATTCAATGAAACTAGCTCTAGCACAATGAAAGATATTACCCATCATAACTTTACGATAGTATGTTAATTGTGTTGTTCAATCCTCTGTCCTCTTCTCTTGATAGGTAAGCTACTGTTAACGTGTCTTATTCTAGAGTCTATTATATTATTAGTGGAACTTTCTATCTTCTAATGGAAATGAACATTTATTCTTCTATGTATTAGGTGGTATTTGATTTAGAGGTTTGGGAATGAGGGAATGGATTCATTCCCAAACCTTGTGTTTGGTTGATGGGAATGGAATCAAGATTTTGGAATGAAACCCAAAAACTTGGATATGAATGAAACCCACCCCCTCCCTTGGGTTTTGATGGAATGGGAATGAGAATTAAGTTTTAAACGAAAATACTTTTAATATATTTGTTCAATTTTTCTTTCATTTCCCTGCCTTTCCTTGTTCTCTCTCATCATACTTTCTCTCTCCTCATTCTATCATCACAATTTCTCTCTTAACATATTTTCTCTCTCCTCATTCTCTCTCATCACACATTCTCTACCATTTTCTCTTTGTATTCTCTCTCCTCAATCTCTCTTACCATACTCTCTCTCCATATTTTCTCTCATCACACTTTCTCTCTCTTCATTTTCTTCCATCACACTCTCTCCTCATTTTCTCTCATCACACTTTCTCTCTCTTCATTTTTTTCCATCACACTTTCTCTCTCATCACATTTTCTCATCATACTTTTTCTCCTCAATCTCTCATCACACTTTCTCTCTCTTCATTTTTTCCCATCACTTTTTTCTCTCTCATAATACTTTTCTCTTCTTAATCACTCTTATCACGGTCTCTCTTCTCATTTTTTTTCTCATCACACTTTCTCTCTCTTCATTTTTCCCATCATACTTTCCTCTCATCATTCTCTTTCATCATATGTTTCTCTCACATTCAACTTTCTCTTCCATCTAATTTTTTCTCTTATTTTCCTTTAAGGATAAAAAAGAAAATTTAGGTTCATTCCGATTGAATATTCAACTAACTAAATATTATTTTTAAGAATGATACTCAAGCTTATACCCATTCCCATTCCACAATATTATGATACTCATTCCCATTCCGATTCCTAGGAGAGAACCAAACGCCACCTCAATATACTATACAAGGAAGAATCAGCTGGCATGACTTGAGGCATTGCTGTAACCAGAATATTTTGATGCAGAAAAAACTATGTGAACCATATGCTCCCTATAATTGTTTCCAATCTTATGCTTATCATCAAGATAAAGACGAGATGAGTCATTCACTAGCATGGAGTAACCAGAATGCAATGGCTGTATATTCTTCTATTTGAAACAAGCCTTACATCATAATTTTTGGTGCATTTTTATGCAATATAACTTGTCATACCTTTGAGGAATAGTATAATCAATTCATTTAGCCCAAATCATTGAGTTCGACCAAAGGATCAACTGAAACAAGATCCTTGTGCAAATTGATATTTGTGTAGGTGATTGCTACTATCTTTGAACAATTAGGTGTAAATCACATAGATTGTAAAATGGAAATTTAGAATAAACATATGCTCAAAGATGACAAATAAATTTTATAATAGATAAGTAAATAAAGACTCAAGACATGAAAAGTAACAGGAGACCAAAGAAAACCTTATTTAACCAAATTTAGGTTACTTAAAAGGTCTGAATATTAGCCTTAAAACAAGTTCAATAGAGATAAGATTCATGTAGAAATCCCAAGTAGGTAAGACCCACATTATCTTTGTTTCTTGTTGAATTCGAAACTGATTACACTCAATGGTCCACGTAAAGCATGAAAAACATTGCTACAAAAACAAAAAAGCTAGAAAATACAGAGCAAGAAATAGTACTGAAGGCTAACACAGAGGGAAAAAGTAATAATTAAAATATTTCTCACTCCTAAAAGCCCATTTACCAGCTATGAATTGTCTAGAAAAAAAAAAACAATCAAAGAAAATAGTATATGTAAGCATGGTTTAAAATTTTGAGTCTTGGTTTATGACCAGAATAATACTGTTTGGATATCATATTGATTTTGATAGTTTTTAAATATAAAATATATTAATTAAAATATTTTTTAAAATAAAATTTTTAACTTAAATATTAAAAAAAGAAAAAAAGAGGATCACGACGACCTCCGCAACTGTGAGGCCACCACGGGATCACGACAGCCTTGTGAAGGTCGTTGCAGGGTGACCCACGGAGGTTGCCGCAGTATCGCAGCAACCAGCGATGTCGAGGCGGGTGGAATGGAAAATGCCCGTACCATCCGGCACAGTATGAAATTTTAAACCATGCATGTAAGTGTCATAAGAATTAAAAAAAACAAAAATGTGTGAAGCACCTGCAGCGGGTTGCGGGATGATTGTGACATCTTCCATTATTCCCATTGTCAATATTGTCTCGACATCTCTTTTTCCCTGTAGTCTACTGTAAACCTGTTTTAAGAATGTTGAACAGAAATAAAGAAACACTCAAGAAAATAGCAGGAACATAAAACAAAAAGCCTTACAAAGACTACTCATGTGGTAGCAGACATTTTAAAGCACATTAACTACTTTCTTATCATGTTAGCAATCAGGAATTTCTGCGAGATGGTTGATCTTTTAACAACCTAGAAGTAGTAAATTTACTTTTACAAGAAAATAGAATACTTCATAATTTTGTTATTAACATATAACAATATCTCAAAGTTGCATTGATCTTGAGTAAGCATCTCCTGAAACATTGAGTAGTGAGAATTGCAGGACATTTTAATCCCAAGGGGAAAACCTAGTCACATCAGATTAAACACGAACCTTGTTAAGTTTCACCATAAGAGCAGAGAAATTATTATGCAAGGGTGTGATACTTGAGCAAATGGAAGCAATCACTGTTAATTGCCTCCTATTAGCAGGGTCGCAATTAAGAGTCCTCTTAAATGCTGAGACATGAAAAACACATGACTTTACGTGGCTCAACCAAGGGTATCCACTTGATTTTAACAGAAGAGAAAGATTTCTGTTGCCAAATCACAAAATAAAGAAATCAGGATATATTTTGATGCAGGGCCAATTTTCTACAATAAGAGCATAAAAAGTCAAAAATCAATGCTTAAAACATTTTCAAAATATTGGAATTTTAGCTTAGAATTCATGTAGACTGTAGCTCTATGCAAGGTATATGAAAAATATGTTAGCGGTTACCTCATGCTATCAGAAAGGCTCTTGTCAAGTATTAAACTACAATATTTTTCATGACTTGCAATCTATAAACAATACAATTTATGAAGAATACAAGCACAAACAATATAACACTAAATAGAACACATGAAGTTTTAAGCTTATATGATTTAAAAATAAAAACATAAATATGGTTCATGTCTTCACCTGTCCTTTCTTCGTTGTTAGTTGTTGTAGTATAGTATCCTGTTTCGTCTTCCCATTAGTTGGTTCACCTCTGGATTAATCATCATAAAAATAAATAAACAATTGCAGGGGCTAACAGCAAGTAGGTTAAGTGATCTATATTGTTTTCAGTTCTAAACACACTAAAATATAGGTTCTTACGTTTTTCTGTCAAGAAATCTAATGATGATGTTATTGACTTCAGCTTCAGAAATTTCTAATCTAATTATCCCTCCTGAAAGGATCTCAGCATATGATACCTAAGGGCACGGTGTGGAAGTTAAGAATTTGTCTTGAACTATAACAAAGCACTTTCATAAGCTGTGTATATGAAATTAAACATCCTTATAAAAAGAATTTATCAAGCAAGCTGGCACCGTCACTAACCAAGCCGGTTAACCCACGATCTTGATACCACCCATTGATTGATTTTATCACCTGATCTAAATGCCTTATGTTGACTATTTTTCCTGCATAACTTGACAACAAAATGCTATTAGAACCAAATAACAATGAAAATGCCATGTTAGAAGCACAAAAAATTCTGTCACACCAAACAAATACCATACACTAAACAAAAAAGTACTACACACATAATACATCATATATTACGAGGTCACAACTAAAAGCAAACTGATGTAACAATAAAAAAAAATACACCTGAATTTCACTTTAAAATGGTTTAAAGCAAATAATAACAAATTTTGCAAACAAGAAATGAGCAAATGAAAGTTTTCTTTAATAAACAGAAAGTGAAGACAACCACTTACCAGTATAACAAAAGTTTGTAGGTAAACTTCCGACAAGAATAGAAACTGGAATGATCCACTATACTCTATGATCCTGAGTATCAGGCAATTAGGAAGCAAGATGTAAAAAGTGAATGTAGCATAGATGAGAATCCTATCACTAATGGGAGTTTAGTTGACAAGGTGAAATCAAAATTATTACCATCCGAAAGAAATCAAAAGAAGATCCAATAAATGATAGAAAAAGAAGTTAAGATGACATGACGACTTTCACAAACAATAATAGATTTGATTGCTAGATAAATTAAATCAATTAAAGTTAAGAGTGTAAGGGTAGTGCAGACTAAATAAAACTTTCATTAACCTAACTAAAAGTGATTGAAGAGATTTGAACCAGTGATATAGTTTTCCATAGGGTTGGCCGAAACTAAATAGTTGGAACCAACACATTGTTATTGTACTTCTCAAGAGAAAGGTGGAAGTTCAAAACTAGCTAGAGAAAGTACTGAACATCCCACTATTTGCTTTTTGCAACAAATTTACATAGAAACAAAAAGATCAATCTCATATAACTAGTTAGTAGCTAACCTAAATATTAATCACCATCAAAGCCACATGTGAATAACCACCTAGCAATGAAAGTAGCTAACTCAGTTAATAATCATCTTTAAACGAAAATAAGCAGACTGTTTAGATTAATCTTTCTCTGCATCCTGTCAAAGCAGAGTAATAACTTTTAAAAATGGCAAATTGCTCTCCTTGAAGAAGAATTAAACTGCATGAAGAAATTACCATATCCATCACGAAAAGCATCTTCCATAAACTTTGAAGGAAGAACATTTGCTCCCTCACAAATTAAACCTCGAAATTCCTGATTAGGCTCTACCTGTTAAAAAATGTTGTTTAGACTTATTAACCATTGAGTATAACAATGGACAAAGATTAATCTCAGACAAAATCAATTTCAAATAGTGGTCAAGTTAATAGTATGGAGTACTATTGTGAATAAGTTAACTTTTGAAAAACCGAAAAGAAAATAATGGTACTCAATTTTGATTTAAGTAAATTATAAGAAAACATATGAGTATCTGTTTGAAACAAAGGAATATTAGCAGCTAAGAAACTTAGTGACATTCCGAACAGCCCACATATATATAGACACATTCATACGCAGTTCATAAGTGGAGCGTTGTCAGTTCACCAGTAACCAAGCAAAACCGTCAAATTTGCATCTACCTGAAATTCCAGCCGAATTCCATCCCGAGTGTCAAAAGCAACGGGCGTGCACAATGAGAATAACCCTGTTTGGATGATTCTGTGGACGTCTTCTTGAACCTCCCTCACTGTGAGCGCCGAGTTGGGTCTGCAAGACTTGAGTGCTCCAGCAGCGAAGGCCTCCAGATCAGCCCGTTCCAGCGTCTCCCCATCTTTGTTCCGTATCAGAACCTCGCTGATGAGCACCCGTTCCTCGTCCTCCCTCCCATGGCGTCGGGGATTTGGCTCCCCCTCGGTCCGCGCCATGGCGATCGGAGGAAGTGGCCATCGTTGCGGAAGCGAGGTGAGGAAGCTGTTCACCGCCTCTTTGGCCCGGTCGAGGTGGAAAGAGAGCGACTGGCAAGCGAAGGGGAAGGAAGAGAGGAGAAAGAAAGGCAAAGGAGCAGAACGGGCGGGAGGCTGGGGGATCTTGATGGAGGAGGAGACGAACCGAACTCCTTCGTTTCTCTCCATTGCGGGGGCGAGATAGGCCAGAGACAGGAAGCTAAAACCTAGCCTTCGACGTTGTCCCCGCACAGTGATTGCAGTGCGCAGCTGACGGACTATCTTAAAAAGAATGAACAATACGGTTCAAATAGACCGGACTCAGAAATACGGCTGCTAAGCACGTGTTTATACAAGGGGAATGTCTCAAAATACTCCTCCAAGTTTATCATCATTTACGTGCCGGTTGTGTACACCGACTGAATCACCACAAAATACTTTCTCATGTTATCATCATTAATCGGCCATGGTCTACACAGGATCATGGACAAAATACTCCCTAAGTAATCATCATGCACCATGGACAAAGCTAAGGATGATGTGAGGAAGATAATGCTCAAGACACCAATGTCTTGAACCAGCAAACTTGTGAACTGATATTGCAAACGAAATATCATTAACTAGATAATACCACCACACTGTAATCAAAACTGCAAGTGTTCTCACAATCCCCAAGACAAAAACAATCATCTGAATTCCCATCTAGAACTCTACAAGAAGCAGAAAAAGATAGGGGAAGCAAATTATAATTGATGGTTCTCAATCGCTCTCCAATCTTGCAATGTACTTGTCGTAGAACTTCCCTGCTTGTTCCAGTTCTCCCAACTCTGTAAAACAATCAGCTATGGCACCATAAGCTTCAGTGACGCCAGAGTTCTCTCCTGATTTTTCAGAAATATTCAAAACCATCTTGTGATATTTGATGGCTTCTCGGTATTTCCCTTGCCTCTGGAGCGATGCACCTGAAACGAATTGACCAAGAGAAGGCATTATTAGTGTCAAAAAAAATAATGGGTGCTCCTTAGTTTCAATTCACACGAACACAGATATTATTGAGATAGTGCCAGCTTCAACAGGAATGTACTTTTCTAATTAAACAAGTAGAGGTTGTATAAATCCAACTAGGGTTCTACACTTAACAAAACCAGTGACCATGGATTTGAATCATTATTTTTTTTTCTCATTACTACACATCAAGAATTTTGAATTAGAATCCAGAATCATGTCATTTTGCTATTCTGATCCATCTCCACTTCCGTTTCTTGCTACCTGCTTCACAATTTCCAGCTACTTGTTCCTACAAATTTGCTGATTTCATACCCTTACGCTCAATTAGTCTAGCCTACCAATGAGCAACCATCCCCATGCTATCTTCGACACCAAGTAAAAAAACAAGTGATTCTAGGGGATAAAACCTGACACAGTAAGCAATCTGAAAGTCCATATGGTTCATCTAGCTGCCTGATTAATGAGATTTGCAAGTAGAAAGTCTGTAGTGGTGGATAAGATCATAGCATGACAGCAGTGAAGCTGAGAAATGTGCTAACACAAGATAAAATGTGGAACTATGTTAGAGAAGAATTCATCACAAAAGAGGATTTTTTTTCCCCTGCTATTATTTTTGAAATAAGGATGAAACTTATATGATAAACGTTAGGTAATAAAGGGCTAGACTCAAGTGACAAGAGTATAACAGAAAAAACATTTTGCTGTTATTTCTGGGTGTCCAATTTTCTTCATTCAAGTCTAGGTTTTGGTATAAATATCCAGTAACCCTCTCATTTCCAATGCCTAGAATTAGAAAACCAAAGTAAAATTGACAATCTCAAGTCTTGCCAATCCCAAGAATTCCAAAACTATACAACTTTCATTTTTTTCACCATCATAGTCCTCATATTGATCCTATTCTACTTCCAAATTCTGAGTGATTCAAAGAAAAACAAACCTACCTAATCCTCGTGCTGCCTTCTTTGCCTCAACATGATCACCCAATATCTCTGCAAGCTCCAGAGCAGACTTAAACTCTGAAAACGCTTTTTCTAGATTTTGATTCCGCAGATAGTTTTTCCCAGTTCTCAAGCTTGTAAGAAGATGTTCCTTTCTGGGATCAATAACCACTTCTGATTCTGCCACCCTACTACCAACTGGTGCATAGCTCAAATTTGGAGCATAAGACTCAATCTTTGCTTGTCTTCTTAGTGCAGCATTGATCTGGCGAAGCTGATCATTCAACCTCTTCAGCTCGCCTCTTCTTTGACGTGCAAGCAATCCTACAAAAAAAAACCTGGTTAGTCTATCCAACAAGAGAACTAGCAAGAAGAAAGACAACTTTGGTAATTCTAGGGTGCTCCAAAATTATATAAAAAGAGTGATTGAAATTATCTGTCAATATCTTATCAGCTAAGGAATCGATTTACAAGATCCATGTGAAGTCAAAAAGGAAAGACCGACATTAATGTGGAGTAAAAAAGGAAAAAACTGGTATCCATGTGTAACAAGAAATTCATGTAAAAAGACAGGAAAGACTGGCATCCATCAGACATGAGGACGACATAATTATATATTTTTAGATAATATGATGTACCACATGTTTACAATTACTAATGAATATATAGTAGCATCTGTCAAGGTATAACAATAACACAGTGTACCACAATTACTAATGAATATATAGTTGCATCTATCAAAGTATAACATTAACACATTACCTTTTTTTGTATTTAGATAATACAACACCACATGTTTACAGTTACTTATGAATATATAGTAGCATCTGTCAAGGTATAACAGTAATGCATTACCTTTTTTGCCATCAAGCACACATGTTCTATAGAAATACACTAGTCTTCAGGACAGATCTTGCACTAAGATTTAATTTAGTTTACCATTTCATTATGTTTATGATAGAATAACAAAGAGAAAATTTTCTGGGCTAACAAGAAAACTTAAAACTACAATAAATGCAGAGAACTCACCCCCAACAGTTGCTCCAATCATGGCTATTGCAAACAGTAGAGGCATATTAAAAAACGAGTTATCAGCTTCACATGTTTCTGCCAGAACTTTAGAGGGCAAAATGAGCAACCAGGTATGCAGAATTGCTAATACTTTAGCTAAGCTTCCTTTTGAAGGAAGTGATTTTCCAAAGCTGAATGGGGTTGTTTTCTGCTTCAGATTTAATGATATGCAACATCAGTATGCTGTGTGAAGATGTTTCTAAAACAAAAAAAACTACAGGATGCAAATATATATGACAACCAAAATGATATGCACCCCAAAATTAAGATTTTCTGCACAAATGATATATTTCACATGCAACATCAGTATCCTTTCTTAAGGTATTTCTCAAACAATTTTTCCAAAATGTGAAGCAAAATAATATACATTCCCCAAAGACGAGAAATATAATAGAAACATTATTGTTCTGTAACACGATCACATTTCATCACTATTGTTGAAGATTGTCACAAGTTCTTGATGTGATCAGAGGCAAAGCAAGATCAACTTGGTTTCTTTTCTGAACTTTAAGTGTTGAACATACCTAAACTGTTCACTTCACAACCCCAAAATTGTTTCTTCCTTTTCTATGGGAATCTAAAAGCAACTAAACATGATTGGTGGCATGAAGTCATGGTTGCAAAGTATTACATTAATTTAAAGTTTAAGAACATGGAAATAGGAGCAGTGAACTAAAAGAAGCACTAATACAAAAAAGAAGACTTAATTCTGCAACGTGTGAATTATTAGAATGAGGCATACACACAACATTTTAGTTTTTAGCCAACCTATAAGAAATATATGCATTTTTAATTGCAGGATCATACAACATTCACTGTTTCTCCAAGAGTTTGTCATCCATCGAGCATTACTAGAAGTGTAAATACAGATAGTTTTAAGAATCTTACACAAGCATAATAGCAAATTTGATCCACATGATGAAATTAAGAAAGGAATAGAATAAGTATTCTTATGGAATAAAATAGAGTAAGAGTAAAAAAGAAATATGTATTCCCTAGTTTGCTTCATGGAATAACAGTTCATACTCTTCTGGCTTTAATACAAGGAATAGCTAAGAGGGATTAGGAGGGAATGGCAATTCTAGTGGAATACTTATTCTAGGTTCATTTTGCAACCAAGTGAAAGAATAGCAATTCCTGTGAACAAAACATGCAGAAGATATATGTAAAGTCATTCTCTTAAATAGGCAGTTGTTATCATCACTTCCTCAATGAAAATATAGCAATATATCACTTGCGACATTTGTATACCAAAATTTATTCTCTAGCATTGAAACACACTGAACGTATGAGTGCTTGGCTGCTTGAGTACAATACACAGACATATCTCTTATGAGTCACTTTTTTGTTCACTATAGTTATTTAATTATTTCAAGCTCAGTTCTAGAACACTAATTAATAGAGGTACTTTGATATGCAAGAAACAGAATAAATGCTAAGTTCTGACAGTGAATATAATTAGGACTCACCAGCATACCTGATGATCAGACAAGCAAGCACTGATAAGATTCTGCAACCCTGACAATTTTCCCTCCGAATTGCAAATTTCTTCTGAGATGGGCCTTTGAACACATTTTTTCAAATTTATTGAACCACTGCTCGGTGGTATTCTATATTTTCCATAAAAAATATGAAACCTGGTAGGAAGAACTTGCAACCTCAACTCTACAGATGACAACACCATCCTTTCTGCAAAATAATTACTACAGAATTTAACACTAATAACCTGTGAAGTAAACGGAGTAAACAATAAATCTAAAAGAAAAGCAAGGATGAGTGCTCTTTATCCTCTTTTTTTCTTACATTATCCTGTCTTGCGTACTCTTCTTTGTGTGCACAAATGATAACTATATTCCATTCTTATCTATGAACCGTTTGGGATTCTTCAAATTACCTCCTTTCCAATGAGGAACAATCCTAATCCTTGTCTTTTGACTTTTTTTTGACAATATATGCACATGGAAGCAATCCCCCATAACGGTGGTCCCTAGCAACAAGTACCTTCAATATGTAAACTCTAGAACTAAACATGGATGAAGCTTGTATACGCTTTAAGTTTTCGTAAAAATAAATTTCTTGTCAAAAAATTAATCTTTTTGTGGAGGGTCGTGTAAGGCATACTAAGAAGATAGCCCTTACAAGAAAAATTGATAGTTTTATGACAGAAGTGCGGCGAAAAAGATTATCTAATTTCATCCCTTTATTGCATTCACTATAAGGCACCAAATACCCTAAAATTGATTCTCAAGAAACATCTATTGTATAGGAGCAGCAACTGCATAGTTTGACCCAACTCAACTACTTGCAATAGAGACGCGGATTGTTCAAGAAAAGAGAACGATATTGGAAGAGCGCCATACCGGTATGGGTCCTTCCAGTAACGGACTGGAAACATTCTCCGGACTTCTTCGCCGTCGGCGGCGAGGAGAGGCAGTGGAGAAGCACCGGCATGGTGACCTCTGCGGATAGGGATTCGGATTTCGGACAGGTAGGGATCGCAGCAAGATAAGATAGCACTTTTTCGGATTGTAAGTTCACAATTTGGATATCCAACTATTAGCGGGTCGAACTCATTTCGTTGTTGGATGCCAGTGTGGGTTAAATTCTGCATTTCCAACCAGCGATAGAAAATATATAAAATAAATAAATAACGAAGAAAATGGATTGAAAATTTGGTGAAAAAAGAGGACATATATTTTTGTTTATAGACATTTTGTTACTATGTATGGATATGAGAATCTTTAGATAAGGATTTTAAATAAGAGCTGGTATTTGAGTTAGCATTGATAGATAAACTGGTCCAAATAATAAAACCAACTTAATGATTATTAATTTTGTTTTGAGCTATTATTTTCATCATTTAATCAAATGTCACTTTAATTTCAATCTGAACTGAATCATTTTTTTTTATGTATATATAAATTATTATTATTAAAGCTAAATGTTAATAAATCACCAATCCTTACTCAAAAACGGCCTACATTTAACTAGTTTACCTTAAATATAAAATTAATACTTTTCAATCTAAATTTTGCTATAAAATTATTGCTTTTAATTAATATATATTTATTTCTCAGTTTACAATTTCACATTAAAAATGAAATTAAATTAAGCTTTTTAATTCATTATCAAATCAAACCTAAACAGTTTGGTTTAACTTTAGTTTACAAAAGTTCTCATTTTATTTCTAAACTTTCTTTAAAAAATTAAGATAGAAAAGCAATGGCCATTTTTAATTATCTATATAGTAAAAAAAGAATCTCTTTTAAAAAAATTGTTAAAAAATATAATTTAATATCCAGAATACTCAAATCATTTTAAGGACAACTGTAACCAAAATTACTAGTGGAACTTGAACTAACATTGTACACCACCTTGACCTTGCAACTTTTTAAATCAAAATCATTTTTAAAGTGAAGGAAGGATATTTTAAGTATTAAATATTATTTTAATATTTCTTAAAAATACTTTTTAAAAAAATAAATAATTAAAAAAGTTTTTTATTTTAAAAAATATAAAAAACATATCAGTCATGCCTCAAAAACAAATAAAAAGATAATGGCCAGCCAACGCCTTCAACACATCTTGAAAAGAGAGGCAGCGTCTAGAACACCAGGCCAAAGCCCAAAGGGAGATCATCAAACGATGATAATTTTTCCTCGTGTGGCACAACATGGAATGAACAGATTATTTTTATGCTGTTTTAGTTGGCTAACACAAAAATGTTTTTTTTAAAAAAGCGTTTCCATTTTGTATTATCAAAGATATGCTAAGCTATTGACATCAACCATCTTATGCACACAAGATGGACCTCAGACAAACCGGTCGTTCTTCAAGTGCTGTCCATGGGGGCTTCACTCCCAGTTGGCGGTGACACACCAAAAGCACTGCTTTCCATCATTCTTAGTTCCACTTTCGCTTCTGCCTCAAAAATGAAATCGCCACTGGTGGTGTTCTGGCTGGCTTGCTGGAAGATCGATGCGATCGGCTGGTTGAATGTTGGAGCTGCGGGTGTATTGGATGATGGGGGGAATCCGAACCCGAAGGATGGAATTGATTCAGATGCAAGTACCGGTTGCACAGTTGCAACTTCACTGGATCCAAAGATAGTGTGCTCATACTCCACCAACTGCTGATAGACAGCTGAAAGAAACCATCACAGGGAAAGACGCAAACATCCTAATCAAAATCCAATGGAAGTAATGTATTCCACAAGAACAGCATAACATAAAACACTTCCTCAAGAGTAACAGAAGGAAATGAGTTGAAATCAATTTCAAGCTTCTGCAAGTTACATCCTTATATCTATGATGAACAAAGAGAACCTGGGGAATATTCCACTACTGGTCGGCGTTCTTTAACCCACTGAGAACTTTGCACAAGTCTCCATCCATTGGATTTCATCAAATAGGCTATCACAATTGCCGGCGACCTACCAAAACAAATCAACCATCCAGTGAGTGCATCGAATTTTATTGTGAGCTCAATGTGAAATTTAGTGTGATCTACCTATTTTTTCCCAGCATACAGTGAACAAGCACACGAGCTTTCTCCTTCTCGCATTGCTCTAAAAAAGTGAATGTATTAATAAAATAAATGATCGAAGGAGAAAACAACAAAGGTCAAAATTAAATCTGGAATATAGAAAAAATGAAGTTATGAAATGAGAGTCCATCACGATCTATGCCACGGATGAAAAAAGTACTTTAAACAGCAAATGGAGACGAAAGATAATTTGCTCATGTAAACCACTCGGCTACAAAGGTTATGGTTTCAAAATTGCAAACTGCAATACAGCAAGATGTATCTGGAGGAAAATTTCTGAGCCTAATTTAAATATTTTTTCTATGAATATATCCTGGGGCCTTGGTTACTAACAAAACGTAACAGTATCCTCAGATACATAGCTCTGTGTAAAATACATCCCTAAATCAAAGCCTCTTATTTCCTTTAGATACAGACATCAAAATGCATCAATTAAAGTTTAATCAATCTTGGAGTATCCTGGAGGGAAGAAAGAACTATGCTTGCATTGGCAAGTGAGCAATAAGACTTGCTTTCAAAGTTCTTTCAGAGGTTGAGAACCCAAAATATTCAAATCTAGCACGGTAAATCTTTGAATTTCTTGTGTTTGAATAAAGAAATTCCTATTCAAGAAGAAATTTAAGCAGGAATGACCATCACTTCACTTTCAGTATCAGAACCTTTTTTTAAGTAATATAGTGAACTATATTCTAAAACAACACAACCTCAATATTAAATATTCTTTAATAGTTTAAAGTGATGAATAGCACAAAAAGGTATATTACTCAAGAAATACTAACCTATTAATGCATGCACCCCAGAAAAACAGAGAAGTTTATGCAATCATACCTAAAAATTGAATTGCTTCATCAAATTGTAGGATTTTGTCATCTTTGAGGCAGTGATAAGTAAAGGAATTCTTATATAGATTCTGACAGGCAGGTACAGTCTGTAAGGTCATGCCAAAAATTAACAGGTAATGATCATATTCAAAAGAAAGATAGCTCACTTCATATTAATCCAACTATTAATCCAACTATAATGAACTAAAATGAAAGATATTCAAAAACTCAGTATAGCTGAACTAGAAAGAAAATGATCCAAAATAATGAATATTAATCCAACTATGGTCCTTGTTGATATAAGGTTAAGGGGAACAAATAAACAACTTCCACCACGTTGCTCCCACATGGAGGGCAGAAAAGATGCAATCCTCACAGATCAAAAAGAAGCAGACACACACGATTCCATCATGAATTATGAAGAGGCCTCATACAAAACGCAGATGATCATGAAGAATTCACTACTCTCTAAAGAAGAAAGGGAAGGTGCTACAATGCACAGATCAGACACAATGACAAATCAAATGGTCAGCTCCACATAGTAGAGAGAATACATAATGAATAGGCAACATATTGCAATTTGATTGTTTTTCCTTTACTGTTCCAAGGATGTAAAATGGACCTCTAATATGAAGTACAAGGCATGGAAATTCACAAAAATATGTTGAGGCGTGAATATCTTTCTACTCTTTTTACCTTTGCAACATGCAGAGGCCTAAGGACAACAACATTCGGGAGACCAACCTTGTCAATTATCAAAAGACTCGCACAATTGTCCTGTACCACGACACCTATGGACAAGATCCCAAAGACAAGCACCTAGCATATATCTAGAAAATAGTGAGTAGTAATTGATTCAATTTATTATTTGCAATGAGTTTCCTTCAGTTATATGCCTATCACATGGAATATATGCCACACTAACATAGTTTGTTGCAGATACAAATCCTTAATATCATATCGGTACCAAAACATATCTTCACCATAATTTTTATTTTGGTATCTATAATTCTATATGCTCGCTAGAAACCAATAATTTCCCAAATCAAATACTCATCTATAGGTTTATGACTATAAGGACTATGAGGAAAATGCAACTAGGATAAATGTTCACAAGAAGATAGAAATTTATGATGCAGCATTTACTCCATGTGCAGAAGTAATGTCTATTAGAACTCTTAATTTTTGTGAGGGCAATATTGATTGGAGATTGTATCATATACTCTTTAAAAAAAACACACTCTTGCATCATGATGTCCAGAGAAACATTACATGTAAATACTTCATAAACGTGTTAGCAAAAATACAAGTGAGAAAGGTAACAACAAGCATGATTTGATGAATTTCACTTAATTTATTGTTACTATGGGAACAAGAAAAGGAATCCAAACATACTTAATATTTACAGCATAATCAAAGTAAGATAGCATGGATGATATCATTATTGGAAATGACAAGGAGTATATCAATTGATTAGAGTCTCGACTCACTTCCTCACACATATATTTCAGGTGAAATATCAGGGCAAGTAAATATATTGGGTGCTAAGATGGCTAGATCATTATCACATTATGTTGCTATCCTAGAAAATCTGTTGATCTAGTCAAAAAAGTTAAGATGAAAATTTGCTGAAAACTCCTGCTGATTGAAACTGCCAGCTAGTTGCGCGAAAGTTCATTTTTTTTCCATTTGCCATGTTATTATGTTTAATATCAATATGTTAAGTAGGTATATGCATGTTCCTAGTGTGGATAAAACTATAATGCATACAGGATTTTCTGAGATCTTAGGATTTTCATGGACAATATTTTTTTTTTGTTTGACAAAATAGTTTAAAGGTAGAATATTATTTGGATGATGATTGGATATGGTCTTTAGACATCATTCTATCAATGTCTAGAGCATAGTAGTGAACCTTTGTCATATAGTAGTTTGTTACTTGTCAACATAGCGCGAGTAATGAATGTGCACGCCAGCGATGAAACAAAATACAGAATTATGACCCAAGATGTTTGTGATCTACTGTGATTAAAATGATTTGTTGCTGAGATACAATTTTTTTCATAAACACACTTGCTATTTTATCGTGATAATAAGGTTTCTATAGAGATTGTTAAAATCTAGTTTTCAATGCCATAACTGAGCATATTGAGCTTGATTACCACTTTAACAAAGGGAAACTATAAAGCTCATAGTTAATGTTCAAAAAGGACAAAGCAATAGGTTCTACTTCTACCTTATCCAAGAGATTAGAATATACTTATGTCGTTATAATGTAGAAGACCCATTTCACTATAACATTAAACATATATATAAGCGACGACTAGTAACCCTATTTTTCTTTTTTCACCAAACCATAAACTGGATGATATTTTGTACTTAATGTACAGTTCGTCATTCTTAGATCAAGTTCTGCAACTAACATCATTAGACTATAGAAGTTAATGCTAAAGGCAAGATTTGAACTGCTTGCGAATTAGTTTCCTTTCTTGTTTCCTTTCTTGTTGCATCTCTTCTCTCAATTTTAGTATGGATGTGGTCAAAACAGAAACGAGAGCACCGGATTTACATCAAACTAACATCAAAGGCAACTCCAGATCGTTTTAACAAACAAATAAATCGCGAGGAAAAGAAACTCACGTTGAGGATGTGGGTGATGCCTAAGGCTTTGAGGATCTCCCCACGGGAGGCGTTGTCGTAGCTACCGAGGTAGAGGAAATCCTTAAGAATCTCGGATGGGAAGGCGCTGCCTTGCTGGATGGTGCGCTCGTAGGCTGCGGGGACCCGGTGGCCACAGATATTGCATACCTCGCCCTCCTCGTATTTGTGGTAATGCCCACAGACTTCGCAGGGGTTCTCCCTCTCCCTCTTCCTCATCAGGCGGGGATCCAAGAACAAGAAGACCGTATCAACGAGATCTCAGAAGATGAGGAAAAAAGCACGATGGTGTTGAATCGAGAAGGAAAAGGATCGATCCTGTTGTGCCGAAGATGGAGTAAGGAGGTTTCTGTTTCATCTCCTTTTTTTTTTCTACCGCAGGTCGAGTGGACGACGGTACGGTAAATCCAATATGAATTTTCTTTTTATTCTTTTTATTTATTCTCATATAATATCGCGCCAACCCGATACAAATAAAGGGATCAGAGAGGGAATATAAATGAAAAAAATGATTAAATGTCTAATTAAATTTAAGTGTCTCTTATTTCCTAAGATAAAGAACAGACCATTTCACATGCTCCTCACATTGAATTCTTTAACCGTCGAGACTTTGTTCACTTTCATTTTCCGTAAAACATGATTGATAAAAGTATGATAAATATTTATAAAACCTAAAGAACAATGATGCATGATATAAAAAGAGAGTCTGAATTTTCTAGATCATTTTTTGTGGTATAAGAAATGTTCCATTGATGTAGATTGATGGAGATGAATGGTGTCCACCTGTTTATAAATGAGGATTATTCATTTCACCAATCTATGCTAAGGGACCATCCCCTGGACTGTAAAAAACGGTCCAAAAAATCTGCCCTCATAAAAAAATCAATAACATGTAATTAAGAATTTTAAATTTTTTAAAATATATTAATGTTCTGACTATTATTTAAAATATGAATCTGGAATTCAGTACCTGACTCCTGCATAATTAAAATTTAGAATAAACAAATTACTTAACTGGTAAGCGTCCATATAGTAAAATACTTGGATGAATCTCAAATCTAAGCCTCAGTGCCTAAACCAAAATTATAATAACTAGGCCTTTACTTGGAGCTCGGGAAAAACAGCCCATGTTGGCCCGTTATGATTGCACTTTGAAAGTTGCTTACTTCAAGCTAGCAACTGAAGCTTGGCAAATTTTTTTTTATCGGGTGTGTTAATCTAGGTATCACTAATGTTGTAGTAAATCTGATTAATTTTAGTGGTGACCGTCTAGCTCCCATAAAAGTTTTGCATCGAACACTAAGGTAAATTCAAAAATTATAGATGGATCTTAGCGAACGATCCAATATCGCGAGTGGTTCAATCACGATGAACATTTGATATACCTGGCGAGAAAATCAAATTCTTATAATATAGAAGCTCAACTTATCTCTTACTATCGCACAGTATCCATGATACTTGGTATTTTTTTTTATCGTAGTAGAAAGTGATTATCCTCGCTCCGAAGACTTTGGGGGTCCTCCAGGACTATCTCATGTGAGTTGGAAAGAAAATAAATCACGAAGGCTTCGCCTCGCATCTTCTAATGAAGCTTAGCATCTCTAATACGAATTATCAGAGACTCATTTTTAGCAACACTAACATAGTTTTATTCTTCCAAAATTGATAGGCAAAAATTGCTAGCGAGGAGGGTGGGATAAAAAATCCCAGTTAATTTAATTTGCCCCGGGGCTACAATGCAACAATTAGCCCTTCCAAGGGCTCGGGTCGTGCTTGGCTGATGCAAGGTTCATGACATGCCTATGATCAAAGATAGAAATTCTGCGAACATACATCAGAATAATCACACACGCATGAAAAAAAAAATAAGACACACCCAGCTAGCTCTGAATATGAGCATACAATTCAAGGGGAAATAAATTATGTATATAGAAGAGCAAGAGTTCAGAGTATTTGCTACTCGTGCAGGAAGTAAATCTTTGTAAAGGAAAAGAATACTAACCACTTCATTTATTTCGTACTCAGACAGGCAATGCTTTAGATGACGAGAAACACCAGCTTCATTCTTGACAAGTACAACACCTATTGTATTTTCTTTAACCTTTAAAGTTTCCGTAAGTTGGCTTAAAGTGTTGAATACTCGAGTACTCGACCACCACCATTGAGCCTCATGTACTAATGAAAAGATATGACAAGGCAATGAAAAGGATTAGCTATGTGATGACAGAACCACCATTGAGCCTCATGTGCTACCGATAAACAATTTTGAACTATGAGTTGAAGTATTCCTAATTAGTAACTGCAAGTGATAAGTGGAGAAGACTGTGATACGAAAATTCAGTTGGAGATGATGTGTTGCAGGCCAATAGAGGGAATTTTAAACTTTGACAGGCTAGCAACTGCTAACTTGGGCTAAGCATTTTGGGCCAATATATGACATATGTCAATTGATGTCAGAGTTGTTCCTTGCTGATAACATAATGACAGATAGTTTTTTACAGTACAAAGAAATTGATTAGAGGTTTAAGTTTGTCTGTAGAGAAGATTGATTGTTGTATAAACAACTGCATGATCTTTTGGATTGAAGACAGCGAACTGAGTGAATACAAAATCTGTACTCACTCTCGTTATAAGAATCGTACTTGCATACCAGGGAAGAAGAAGAAAAATATTGCTTTAAAAGTGATGTATTACTTTCCTTTAATTGCTAGACTTCAACGCTTATATGCATCTAGCGTTACAGCTTGTCACATGACGTGGCATCATGAACATGAACATGAACATGAAGGAGGAATTATGTGTCATCCTTGCGATTCCCCTGCATGAAAACATCTTGATAATATACTTTCCTCATTTGCAATGGAACCACGAAATGTGAGATTGGGACTTTCTGCAGATGAATTTCAGTCATTTGGTCAGTCGGGATAGCAATATTCATCTTGGCCAGTTATATTAACACCATACAATTTACCACCATGGATGTGCATAAAAGATGAATTTATGTTCCTTACTGTGCTTATTCTTGGTCCAACTAATCCCAAAAACAAGATAGATATTTTTTTACAACCGCTAATTGTCGAATTAAATGTGTAAAATATCGAAAATGGGTGGAGCACCATAACGGAATTTTTCGGAAATTTTAGAAATTTTCTGGAAATTTTTCGGAAACCGTATGGCTTGGGTTACGGGGATAAAAATTGGGCTCCGGAAAGACCTGTTTAAGGTACCTAATGTAAGCGAGGAAAAGTTGAATTTATTTATTTATTTATTATTCTTTCTTTGTTTTCGCTGTTCTTCTCTCTTTTCTTCCTCGCCGAACCGAAGCCCTAATCGGCGACGGTTTCTTCCCCTTCCTCGCGATTAAAGTCGTGCCCGATTTCTTTTCTTCTCTTCTCTTCCACTTCATCGCCGAAGCTCTCCAACCCGATCATCCTCCTTCTTCCTCCCCGAGCCCTAGCTGTTTCTCCCTGACGCCTCCTTTGCCCGATTGCCTCTGCCGATCCCCCATCTCTTCCTCTATTCCGGCCGGGCAGCGGCGAAAGTTTCCCTTTCTTCACGCCGCTGTGCCCTAGCATCGCCACCGACCACTACGGACCCACGGTTGCCTGTCACTAGCCTTAAATCGACACCGTTAGTCCGTGCCTCCATGACGCGGCGTGGTAGCACGTCAAGGATCCCTCCTCTGAATTGTCTCAGGGAGATGAGAACATTGCGCTCCCCCACTTATGATTTGGGGTAAGAGGATAGGTGTACTCCGACAACATCTCGTCCACTCGGTCACTCATCAGGAGCAGTGACAGCAGAGTGCACGGTTGTCACAGCCCTACCCACTCGGTCTCACCATCGTGTGTGAGATAGCTGACTAGAGAGTAGGGGTGACCAGGACATGTTATTGACATCATACGCATTGATGCATTTATTGCTTGTGTTTGTTGCACTTGTATGTTGCATATTAGATGGATGCATTTGGTTGACATGCATACAGGATTCCTATACTTCTCGGTTGATTATCTATACATCAGGTCCTGGTTAATACATTTTCTCCTATTTATTTCAATTGCATTTATCATTATTATATCAGGAGACTGTACGCATGATTAGTGCTAGTTGTTATTTTCTTAATATGCATGTCAATATTACCCACTGAGGAGTTGACTCACCCCATGGATATTTACTATTTTCAGATTGAGGCTGTCCGGAGGAGTTCTAGTCGCTAGTCCCTTGCAGATCGCGAGGATATGTTTTATCTTTTAGGTTTTCTTATTGTACTTTTTAGACTTGTTCTAGTTTTGACACTTGGATATTGTGTTATCTTTATTGTCGATAAGTTTTATTTGGATGTGTTTTTGCTATATGCCTGCCTGGATGGCAGAAGAGGTGAGTTCGTTGTGATTTGTGTTTTATGAGTGTAGTGGAGTAGGATATCGGTTTTTAACTTTATGAGTGTAGTTGAGTAGGATTTTTGACTTGGTTTTCTATTCGTTGCATTTGTTTAGTTTTACTATTAAACTGTGTGGTGATTGCTTGTTTATATATATATATATATATATTGTTCCGGCCGTGTTGGCCGAGGTATTTGGATGGATGTAGAAAGTTTCAGATTGTCACCCGTACAAGGGAGATGCTGCCGAAATTTCTTCTGGCAGGGACTCTCCCGGGCGTGACAATTTATTTGATATCAGAGCCAAGTTTCGGATACTTGATTTTCATATTTTGGTTTTGCGTGTTAATCTGATACCAATTTATTTGGTATCAGAGCCAAGTTGGCGATACTTGTTTATTTTCCCGTATGTTGGATTTTCGAGATTTATCTGATACCAATTTATTTGGTATCAGAGCATGTTACGATACCTACTTTTGGTGTTTTGGATTTTAGGGTTAGCCCAAGTTTGCCAGTAAACTTGGGTACTTATTTTCGGATTTGTACGGGTTTCCGTCGATTTTCTCGTCCGGAATTTTGAGGTAAAAAAATTTGGGGGCTGGACAACGACGGAATATCTCCAAACGGCAAATAGGTAAAAAGGTAATTTTATAATTTTTGTTACTTGTAGTAATATCTGTGATATAACTTGATAGATATGAGGAAATCTACATGAGTAGCTGCGAGACGTGGATAAGGATGTAAAGAGCCGAACCGAGCCGAATAGTATTAGGCTCGAGCTCGGCTCGTTTAAGTTATATTCGGGCTCAAGCTCGGCTCGAGCTCGAATCGAGCTTTTATCACAAGGCTCGAGCTCGGCTCGTTTTAGAATTATCAAGCTCACGAATAGTTCGAGCTCGGCTCGTTATAAGCTCGATTATCAAAGTTAACGAGTCTAACTCATTAAGCGAGCTCGGGCTCGTTTAGAGCTTGTTTTTTGGCTCATTTTAAAGCATATTTTAAGGCTTGTTTTAGAGCTTATTTTTTTGGCTCGTTTTAGAGCTCATTTTTTGGCTCGGTTTAAAGCTCATTTTTTGGCTCGATTTAAGGCTTGTTTTAAGGCTCATTTTTTTGGCTCGCAAGGCTATAAACTAACATGTTCACGAGCCGAATATCCTTAAGCTCGAGCTCGGCTCGATAAAACTGTCGAGCTCGAAATCGAGCTCGAGCTCGGCTCGATAAGATAAACGAACGAACTCGAACGAGCTTTTTACCGTATCGAGCTCCGATTAGCTCGCGAACCATTTGGTTCATTTACATCCCTAGACGTGGTGTTGGACGGTCACGTAAGAGAACTTTGGAATCTCTGGCAACAGACTCGCCAGAGATCCCTACTGGGTTTGAGCCTATCAGTCAGGGACAGACTCAGGATACTACGGGCGCGTCGGACTCTCAGACCCCGATGGCTCCTTTAGAGGTACCTACCTTGGCTGCACCCGTTGTACTCACCCCTATCGTATTTACAGTACCACCAGGGGTACCACTGGCATACCCGGCACTTGCTCCGGTCGAGCCTACGACGTACCAGGCACCTGTGCCCCTAGTACCTATAGTGTACCCGGCACCCGCACCAGCGGTACCGGTTGCTCCATTTCTGGTACCACCACCTACCGTACCTCCAGCCGCGACCACCCATCTCGACCCTGCAGTACCACCAATGGTATATGCCCCAGTTTATGCAGCAACACCAGGAGTACTTCCCCCGGTTTATCCAGTGGTACCACCTGTACCACTAGCTCCAGTGATTCCGTCAGTTCCTGTAGTCGTCCCAACACACCTCACTGATATTGTCGCGGCACGAGCCCAGATCCCAACGTTGGCAAAGTCGATGAAGAGTCAATTCACACTCTTCAGAGGGGAGCTTGATCCGAGCGTGGCCCAGTCCTGGATAGAGACCATGGAGCGGACCTTCTTCTACATGGCTTGCTCCGAGTGGGAGAAAGCAAAGCTGGTTGCTTTCCATCTACGGGATGAGGCCGACACCTGGTGGGTTACGCAGTGTTCTATCATAGGTGAGCAGAACATCACTTGGGCCAGATTCAGAGAAGCTTTTGAGAGACGTTACTTTCCACGGGCCTATCAGATGACTCGCCGTCAGGATTTTCTGAATATACGGCAGAACAACCGCTCGGTGACTGAGTACAATGCCGAGTTTAATCGGTTGGCCAGATTTTGTCTAGAACTGGTTGCTGAGGACAGTTCCCGTATGCAGCAGTTTATTCAGGGACTGGATGGACATCTGCAAGTAAAGCTTGTCGGCTTTGGGAATTTGTCTTACCTAGAGTCATTGGACAGAGCTCTTATGATTGAGTCAGAGCAGCAAAGAGCATATCCGGGCAAGAAAAGGAAATAGACAGATCAGACATCAAAACAGATCCAGCCGACAGAGGCCACACAGCTGCAGAGTGGTCACAGTCGGCCAGGTCAGGGTACTTCTGAGGCATCTGGTCGGCCTCAGAAGTCAGGGCAGTCTTCCTCAAGACGTTTCCGATCTCCTCAGCAGAATTGGAAACAACCCGCCAGCGACATTCACTGTTTACGATGTGGGTCCATAGACCATATCACCTCAACCTGCTCTCTGGGACAGTCAGTTTGCTATTATTACAAATTGCCTGGGCACCAGAGTAGAGATTGTCTGTTGAAGGCTCAGCATATTGCCTCCGGAGTTACTGTTCAGGGAGGATAGCACAGTCAGTCAGGGACTCGGCGAGGAGGGCAGAGAGCCCAATCTTCGCGTCGTCAGCAGATGTCTGCCCACCTACAGCTGCTACATATGGCATGTATGGACAGGAGCACCCCAGTGCCCTCATAGTACCACAGAGCTCTGTTCTAGGACCATAGTATCTGACTCAGGGGCAGTATCAGCCACAGCCATTGGTTCAGTACCAGTCATCGCCCCAGCCGTCGGTCCAGTATCAGTCTCAACCTACCTATCAGTCTCTGGCTTAGTACCTGGCATCGTCACGGTGGCAGGCTCAGACTCAGACGCAACAGCCTTTGGTAGCACTACCACCTCCTCCACCATCAGAGACTGGACGTATTCATGAAGTTACCAGAGAGGATGCACAGCGGGCCGACGAATCCGTTTTCCACGGTACGATTTCTATTTATGTCTTATCCGCTGAAATGCTGATAGATACTGGTAGCTCGCATTCATTTATATCTCGTACCTTTATGCGGGAGATTGGTATATTACCCACTCTTAGACCGCAGTGACTGACTGTCTCTCTACCGTCCGATGATGCCTAGGACATCACCCAGGAGGTCAGAGGTTGCCCGTTAGACTTTGACAATATGATACTCACGATAGATCTTTTAGTACTAGAAATGATCGATTTTGATATTATTCTTGGCATGAACTGTTTGTCAGCATATCATGCCACTGTTGATTGCCAGACGAGGGTGGTCGCATTCCGGCCTCCGAACCAACCCTTGTCAGATTTCACTGGCATCAGAGACGACGGCATATCGATCATTTCGGCGATTCAGGCTCAGAAAATGATGTCACATGGTTGTCAGGATTTTTTGTTATCTTTGATCCATACTGAAGAAGGTAGTAGTTCTCAACTCTCTGACGTTCCGATAGTCCGAGAGTATCTGGATATATTTCTAGAGGAGCTACCAGGCTTGCCTCCCAGAAGGCAAGTGGAGTTTGCTATTGGGTTGATTCTGGGAACCGTGTCAACATCGAAAGCTCCTTATCGTATGGCACCAAAAGAGTTGAACGAACTGAAGGTTCAACTCCAAGAGCTTTTGGACAGGGGATCTATACCCCTAGTGCTTCTCCGTGGGGTTCTCCGGTATTATTCGTCAAGAAAAAGGATGGTACTCTAAGGTTGTGCATAGATTATAGACAGCTGAATGCAATGACCGTCAGAAATAAATACCCTTTATCACGGATTGAGGATTTGTTGATCAGCTCAGAGGTACATCAGTGTATTCTAAGATTGATCTACGATCCGGATATGATCAACTGAGAGTTAAAGAATCTGATATTTAGAAGACTGCATTCCGTACCAGATACGACCATTATAAGTTTTTGGTAATGTCATTTGGGCTTACAAATGCTCCAGCGGTGTTTATGGATTTAATGAACCGCGTCTTCTTGGAGTATCTTGATCAGTTTGTTATCATTTTCATCGATGACATATTGGTTTACTCGCGTTCCGAGGAGGAACATGCACAACATCTTCGCACAGTCTTGGAGACCCTTCAATAACATCAGCTATACGCGAAGTTCAGCAAGTGTGCTTTCTGGCTATCCTCAGTCAGTTTTCTGGGACACGTGATCTCGAGCAGAGGTATTTCAGTAGACCCTCAGAAGATCGAGGCTGTCACCAATTGAGAGTAGCCAAAATCAGTTCAAGAGATCCGCAGTTTTCTGGGACTGGTAGGATATTATAGACGGTTCGTCGAGGGTTTCTCCCGGATTGTTATGCCGCTGACACGCCTGACCAGGAAAGGCTTGAAGTTTACTTGGACCGAAGATTACGAGATCAACTTCCAGGAGCTGAAGTAGAGATTAGTGTCGGCTCCGGTTTTAGTTTTACCCTCCGGAGAGGACGGATTCGTACTCTACACCGACATGCCTCTTCTGGGTTTGAGCGCTGTTCTGATGCAACACGGCAGGGTAGTCTCCTATACTTCTCGACAGTTGAAGGAGCATGAGAAGAACTACCCAGTTCATGATCTGGAGTTAGCCGCTATTATATTTGCTCTGAAGATTTGGCGGCATCATCTGTACGACATTACCTTTGAGATTCTTACGGATCATAAGAATCTCAAATATATTTTCACCCGTAAGGAACTTAATCTTCGACAGAGGAGATGGATGGAGTTCCTGAAGGATTACGATTGTACCATTAGCTACCACCCTGGGAAAGCTAATGTGGTTGCCGATGCACTCAACAGGAAGTCCAGAGGGACTTTGGCTTGCCACCGGGCTTCAGTCACAGACTTGATTCAGTGTTTCTCCGAGTTAGGCCTTGAGGAGCAGGGACAGACAGAGCAGGGTATTCTTGTTACTATGGTTGCTCAGTCGTCGATCAGGACGAGGATCCGAGAGGCCCACGCCGGTGATCAACATTTTCAGTTCATTGGCAGCCAAATAGCTTCCGGGCAGTAGACCGAGTTCACACGAGATGAGGAGGGTATTATATACTTCCAAGACAGATTATGCGTACCTCAGTCTTATCCGGTCTTACAGGAGCTACTTCAGGAGGCTCATCGCTCTCGATTTACGATCCTCCCAGGAGGGACCCACATGTATCGAGATTTGAGACGTTCCTACTGGTGGAATGGTATGAAGAAAGACATCACGGAATTCATAGCTAGATGTCTTGTCTGTTAGCAAGTGAAGGCCGAGCACCAGAGACTTGCCAGATTACTTCAATGGATTCCTATTCCTGAGTGGAAATAGGAACACATTACCATGGACTTTATGGTAGGTTTGCCTAGGACATGACGAGGCCATGACGTGATTTGGGTAATCGTTGATCGATTAACCAAATCCGCACACTTCTTAGCGATCCGGAAGACTGATTCCCTGGATTGATTGGCAGATCTGTATTACCGGGAGATCATCAGATTACATGGTGTTCCTTTGAGTATTATTTCATGTTGGGTTTTTCGGACCGTGAAAACCGCTTTTTCGCATCGTGGAAACCCCGAATCTCCTATGCCACCGGATCCGTGCGAAGTTTATATACAAAATTACGAGTACGAGTTTACTAAAACCTAGATATACTCTAGATCTACAAAGAAGAAGAGCTTATACCTTCGATGCGTGCCCTTTTCGTATCCCGCTCATCCAAAGAGATGTCGGATCTCAAGTTGTCAAAGTAGACAACTCTCTATGCGTATCCACACGAACTAATTAGGTGGAGAAGACCAAACAATAGGTGTGATAGCACCTAGAGTGTTCGGCCAAGAAAGGAGGAGAGGGAGAGAAGAATTGGAGCAAGGAAGAAGATGAAGGAATGAATGAGAATTACACACAAAATGAAACTTATTCATCCATTGATGTGGCCAGCCACATTAAGAGATGTAGTAAACTCCATGGAATGTCAAGAGTCACAACTCTTGGTAACTCCCATGAGGTGACATCCCACTTAAGCAACCATGATGATGTGGAGCATCATCATTGGCCCACTCAATGCCAACTCACCAATGAGGTGGCATAAAGTCAAGTCAAACTTGACTCTTCATCTTCCTCTCAAGTCAAGTCAAACTTGACTTAATCTCTCTCATGGTTGATCTAATCCAACCATTTAATTCAAGCCAATTTAATATAATGAATTTAATTCATTTAATTAAATTAATTCAATGAGTCATAATTTAATTTAGACTCATTGAACACATGAATCAACTTGAGTCCAACTCAATTAGCCCAATTAGGATTACTCTTAATCCAATTTGATTCATCAAATGAATCTAATCCTCTTGGTTCATCATATGAACCTTATCTCCAACTAATTGTCCTTAGTGAGTGACCCTATAGGTTCTTGTAACGTTGGTAATGCCCCTAAACCCATTTAGGAGCATAAGTAATGAGCGGTATCTAGCAACACATCATTACTACCCAAGTTACAAGAATGTTGAGATCCAACATCACCTTGTGACTACTAATTGTGACTCCTCACAATATATGACAAGTGTCCTTCTATCCTAGACATCTAGATTGATCAATGTGAGGTATAGACCGTGTCATCCTCTGACCAATCTAAATCTTGAACTCCAAGTAGACTCACTAAATCAAATGAGCTCAATATCTCATATTGACTCATTTGGGCATGGTCATGCACTTCGTGGTTTCACTCTATCAAGAATATCGATGTCGTTCCCGTCATATAGGAGGGATAGATCCCATCTACATCACTCACATCCCTCTGCATTATTCGTTACATACCCAGTAATCGCCTTTATAGTCCATCCAGTTACGGGTGACATTTGACGAAACTAAAGTACATAACTCCTTATGTAGGGATCCATGGTGACTTCAGGTCCAAGGACTAGTAGTCATACTAATAGTCACATGAGAAAGTATATGACACTCATATAACGATCCATGATACTTTTTCATGGCGGGTCATTCAATATACATTCTCCAATGCATACCCATGTGTCAACTTGATATCTCTATATCCATGACTTGTGAGATCAAGTCATCGAGTTGACCTACATGCTAGTCTTATTGCATTAACATTGTCCCTGAATGTTAACACTCGACTAGGAATGATTAAGAGTAGTGTTCCCTATATCATCTCACTATCGGTTCAACTAACCGATTGATATAGGTGAGAACCTTCTACTCAAGGACACTATTATACTTAGTTTATTTGGCACCAATACAAGTAAGTATAATAATCAAAACAAATGTCTTTATTTATATATAAGAATATGATACAATAAGTCCATAATACAATCATCAAATGATTGGCTCTAGGGCTCTAACTAACAATCTCCCACTAGCACTAGTGTTAATCAGTGTAGGCTCTAAGCCCCAATGACCTAGTGTGACCATCATGCTTGCTCTGTGCCAAAGCCTTGGTCAAGGGATCTGCGATGTTAGACTCTGTAGGTGTTAGAGTGTATACTAAAAGCCTAGCTTTTAGTATAAACATTTATCTAGAAATAAGAATCACATTGGTCAAATGTCTACATTTATGATAAATGTAGTTGTTCAATTAATTTATATTGTAGATAACATGGTGTGTGGTGTCACACACAGAGGATCATGTTATCAGTATCTTATAAATTATAAACAGTAGCTCACGACCATAATGGAAAGAAACAAACCATTGGAAGGTCGTAGTATAATTAGGTATCAGTTTATCTTGACTGTATAATTACACTAGTACACTCAGAGTGTATTGAGTATGACCATTTGAGGTCGTTTCTTTTATACTGACTTTATAAAGAAACAAAGACCTCGGTTATTATGGAAGTCTGTGCTCTTAATCCTAATATAATAACAAGCACATATATTTGATATTTATTTCTTTAATTTATCAATGTGTGAGATTTAGTTCGATAAATCAATAAGCTCGATAAGTTGGGAAATGGTATCACTTATAATGTGTGTTGTTGATTATAAAAGGAAACTGTGTCTTAGAGATACTAGGTTGATAATGTCCTCAAGAGGAGCTCATAAGGATTGTCATGTTAAACCCTGCAGGTGGACTTAGTCCGATATGATAATAAGGTTGAGTGGTACTACTCTTGGACTAAGATATTAATTAAATGAGTTGTCAGTAACTCACTTAATTAGTGGACATTCGATATCTTAAACACAGGGAGACTAACACACTCATAATAAGAAGGAGCCCAAAAAATGTAATTTGGGATTGGTGCGGTAGTTCAATAATAGTTCTCTAGTGGAATGAATTATTATTAATAAAATTAAGTTGTGTGTTCGGGGCGAACACGGGATGCTTAATTTTATCGGGAGACCAAAACCAATTCCTCCTCTCGGTCCCTATCGTAGCCTCTTATTTATAGAGTACTATACCCACCTATACCCACCTATACCCACCTTCATACCCATGAGAAAGGGGCCGGCCAAGCTAGCTTGTGGTTCAAGCTAGGGCCAGCCTGGGTGGCCCTAGCTTGAACCCAAGCTTAGATGGCCGGCCCCCATTAAATTAAAAAGAATTTTAATTTTAATTTTTATTATGTGGAAGATATAATTTATTACAGAGAATTAAAATTAAAATATCTCTCTTTAAAAAGATCTACAAAAGGATTAAAAGAAAGATATTAAATCTCTTTCCTTATTTGTAGATTGGAAAGATATTTTATTTTTCTCTGAAAAATTATTCACATGTTGAAAATTAAAATTATAGAAATTTCTTTTTATCAACCATGAAGGGATTTTAAAAGGAAATTTTATTTTTTAAAATTTCCAAAGACAAAAAAAAGGAAGTTTTAATTGTTGATTAAATTATCCTATTTGCTCTGCATGAGGTGGCCGGCCACATACAATTAATTAGGAAAATGTATTTAATTTTTTCTTAATTAATTGTTGTCAAGGAAAGTTAAGGAAATTTTATTATAAATAAATTTCCTTATTTGCCAAAGCCAAGGAATATAAAAGAAGGGGTAGGGGTGCCTTCATGAAGAATAACCTCTATTATTTTTCTCCCTCTTTTCTTTGGTGTGGTGGCCGGCCCTTCCCTTTCTCTCTTCTCCTCTTGTTGGCCGAAACCTATCTTCTTGGTGGAGCTTTTGTTTGTGGCCGGATCAAGGAAGGAGAAGAAGGAGAGAAAGCAAGTCTCATCTCTAGCATCCCTTGGAGCATTGGTGGTGGCCGAAATTATTCATCCTTGAAGTATTGTGGCCGGCCATCCTCTTCCTTTCTTCCTCTTTGTGGTGGCCGAACCTTCTCTTGTGGTGGCCGGATACTACTTGGAGAAGAAGAAGAAGGAGAGAAAGCTTGTATCCCTTGGAGCTTGGTTGGTGTTTTGTTCTTCGTCCTTGGTGAAGCTTCTTTGTGTTGGCCGAACCTAGCTAGGAGAAGAAGAAGGTGCTTGGTGGTTTCTCATCTCGAAAGATCGTTGCCCATACAACGTCCGAGGTTAGAAGAGGAATACGGTAGAAGATCAAGAGGTTTTTCTACAAGGTATAACTAGTAATTTTTCTTTCCGCATCATACTAGTTATTTATGGAAATAATACCAAATACAAGAGGCTTACGATTCTAGAATTTCGAATATGTTTTTTGATGTTGTGTTCTTTTGTTTTTTCTTTTCCTTGTGATTTGATTGTTCTTTTCGGTTAACCTAAAGTTATTTTAGGAAATTAAATATTAGCTTTCTATAAAAGGTTTTGTCTAGTCGGTGGTGGTTGCTCCCATATCCAAGAAGGCTGTGTGTCTCGCCACGTCAGTACTGGGAACCAATTATGGAAATTAATATTTAATGGAATTAATAACTTAAGGTGATTTGGGTCGAACGTGTTAAGTTCCGCAGGAGATCCAAGTCAAAACCTAAAAGAACAAATAGATTAAGTTTTGGATCAAACGTGTTAAGTTCCGCAGGCGATCCAAAATTTAATTTAAAAGAACACATGGTAGCTAGGAAAAGGTTCAGACCTTTGTACAAATTTTTTGTACAGTGGAACCTCTAGGTTTTCCGAGTAGCAACCAACAGTAGGTACTCTGCATATCTTCACATCTCCTCTCTCGATAATCTCTCGAATGAGATGGAAGCGCCGTAGTATGTGTTTGGTCCGCTAGTATGAGCGAGGTTCCTTCGCCTGTGCTATAGCTCCATTGTTGTCACAATAGAGCTCAATAAGGTCAGCGATACTGGGAACCACCCTAAGTTCAGTGATGAACTTGCGGATCCAAACTACCTCCTTTGCTGCCTCTAATGCAGCAATGTACTCGGCCTCTGTCGTAGAATCAGCTACTGTGTCCTGCTTCGAACTCTTCCAGCTCACAGTACCGCCATTTATGCAAATACGAGCCCTGACTGCGATTGATAATCATCCTGATCAGTCTGGAAGCTGACATCACTGTAACCCTTTACAGCTAGCTCATCATTGCCTCCATATATCAAGAAATATTCTTTAGTCCTTCTTAAGTACTTAAAAATATTCTTGACCGCTATCCAGTAACTTTCACCTGGATCTGACTGGTATCTGCTCGTCATGCTCAAAGCATACGAGACATTAGGTTGAGTACATAGCATGACGTACATGATAGATCCTATGGCTGAGGCATAAGGGATCTGATCCATGTGGTCTCTCTTCTCTATAGAAGAGGGACCTTGAGTCTTCGAAAGGCTCACGCTATGTGACATCGGCAGAAATCCCTTCTTGGAGTTCTGCATGGCAAACCGAAGGAGTACCTTGTCAATATATGTACTCTAGCTTAGGCCAAGCAATCTCTTAGATCTATCTCTATAGATCTGTATCCCTAGAATGTGGGATGCCTCACCTAAGTCCTTCATTGAGAAGCAACTCCCTAGCCAGGTCTTGACAGACTGAAGCAAAGGGATGTCCTTCCCAATGAGTAGTATGTCATCCACATACAATATGAGGAAGACAACTATATCCCCTACAACCTTCTTGTAGACACAAGGCTCATCTTCATTCTTGATGAAACCAAACTGTTTGATTGCATCATCGAATCGAAGATTCCAGCTCCGAGAAGCTTGCTTTAGTCCATAAATGGACCTATGCAGCTTGCATACTCTGCTAGTATGTTGTGGATCTACAAAACCCTCAGGTTGTGTCATGTACACATCCTCGAGTAGGTTTTCATTCAGAAATGCGGTTTTGACATCCATCTGCCATATCTCATAGTCATGGTAAGCTGCAATAGCAAGCATGATCCGAATAGACTTAAACATCGCTACTGGAGAAAAGGTTTCATCATAGTCAATATCATGAATATGCTTGAAACCTTTAGCTACCAAGCGACCCTTATAGATAAGTCCATCCATGTCAGTCTTTCTCTTATATACCCACTTACACCCAATGGGTTTTATCCCTTCAGGTGGATCAACCAAAGTCCATACTTGGTTGGTGTACATGGATTCCATCTCGGATCTCATGGCCTCTAGCCATTTCTCAGAATCTGGTTTCATCACAGCTTCCTGATAGGTGGTAGGCTCATCCTCTATGAGCACAACGTCATCATGGTCAGACAAGAGAAATGAGTATCTCTCAGGCTGACGACGTACCCTATCAGACCTGCGAAGAGGTATGTTTACTTGAACTGGTTGTTGTTCCTCAACTCTTTGTGGAACAACATCATCCACAACACTTTGTGGTTCCAGTTCAATTTCCATCGAGGCTTCAGTGCTATGGTCCGCATCTTGAACTTCTTCAAAGTCGAACGTACTCCCACTAGTCTTTATAGAAACAAAGTCCCTTTCTAGAAAGACCCCAGTCTTTGCCACAACTACCTTGTGCTGACTGGGAATGTAGAAGTAATATCCCTTAGTTTCCTTGGGATATCCAATGAAATAACACTTGTCGGATTTAGGTCCTAATTTGTCTGAGACTTGACGTCTAACGTAAGCCTCATAACCTCAAATCCTCATGAAAGACACTTGGGCATCTCTCCCAGTCCGTATCCTATATGGTGTCTTTATCACGACCTTGGATGGAACTCGGTTGAGTATAAAAGCTGTCGTGTCTAGAGCATAGCCCCAAAGGTATGTCAGAAGATCTGTGTGACTCATCATAGATCGTACCATATCTAATAGGGTACGATTCCTCCTTTCAGATACACCATTCCACTATGGTGTTCCAGGAGGAGTGAGTTGGGATAGAATCCCACACTCAGCTAGGTAGTCACGAAACTCATGGCTAAGGTATTCTCCACCTCGATTTGATCGAAGTATCTTAATACTCTTGTCAAGCTGGTTCTGTACTTCATTCTTGAATTCTTTGAACTTTTCAAAGGATTCTGACTTATGTGTCATCAAGTACACATAACCATATCTACTGAAGTCATCAGTAAATGTGATGAAGTACCTATAACCGCCTCTAGCAGTGACATTGAAAGGGCCACATACATCACTATGTATAAGACCTAACAAGTCAGTCGCTCTCTCACTGTGCCCACTAAAGGGAGTCTTGGTCATCTTGCCTAGTAGGCATGACTCGTACGTCTCATAAGATTCAAAATCAAATGAGTCTAACAAACCATCCTTATGGAGCTGGGATAAGCGCTTGTCATTTATATGACCTAAGCGACAGTGCCAGAGATAGGTTTGGTTCAGGTCATTTGACTTGAACCTCTTGGTATTTATGTTATAGATAGGGCTTTCAAGATCTAGAATGTAGAGTCCGTTTATCAGAGGTGCACTATAATAGAACATATCTTTTAAATAAACAGAACAACATTTGTCCTTAATTATAAAAGAGAAACCTTTCTTGTCCAAACAAGAAACAGACATTATGTTCTTAGTTAATGCAGGCACATAACAACAATCATCCAACTCTAATACAAGCCCAGAGGGCAGAGATAGAAAATAAGTCCCTACAGCAACAGCAGCAACCCGTGCTCCATTGCCTACGCGTAGGTCCACCTCGCCCTTCGCCAATGCCCTGCTATTTCTCAGTGCCTGCACATTAGTACAAATGTGAGAAGCACATCCGGTATCTAATACCCATGATGAAGAAATAGATAGATTGACTTCTATAACATATATATATGAAGTGGAAGTTTCACTTCGCTTCTTCTTAAGATCTTCCAGGTACACCTTACAGTTCCTCTTTCAGTGTCCGGTCTGACCGTAGTGGAAGCAGGTAGCATCCTTGGCGACCCCTCCTTTAGGCTTCAGTGCCTTGCCTTTGTTGGTGCGGGAAGCATCCAACGATCGAACCCAAGTTTTGATAATGGCAAAGGGTTCAAAGTTAAGTCTTGTTGTTATCTAACATGTTGAATGAGTGTTTCAGGAAAGTCCTAACTGCGGTTAGGCAAAGGTGAAAGTCCTAGGGGGTGGTAACCCTAGGTCCTAGGGGGCGGTAACCCTAGGTGGAGGAAAGTCCTAGCTGCGGTTAGGCAAAGGGAAAACCCTAGGGGGCGGTAACCCTAGGTCATAGGGGGTGGTAACCATATGCGGAAAGTCTTGGCAGGTCGATGGCTTCAGGCAAAAGTCCTAGGGGGTGGTAACCCTAGGTGGAAAGTCCTGGTGTCGAGAACCAGGTGAAAGACTGGACTAGTCGGGAAGCGGATGTCCAGCAGAAAGTTCGGAAGCGTCAAGTGCTGAGCAAAAGTCCAGTCGATCTGAAGGATCGTACTGGCAGCAGGTAAATCTCCTGAGTGGAGTAGGTGAGGACGCGTTCCCCGTAGAGGGAACAGTAGGCGTCGGGTTAACCTAGGATTTCCGGACGGAAATTCGAAGTCAGACCCGGACAGTCCGGAGACTGTCATAATATTCTTTATCATATTTATACTGTTGTTTTATGCTAACTTTGTGTCGCAGGATATTGTTTGGGACTAACATGTCTTGCAGGTACAAAATAATGATGTTTTCCCTCGGATGAACAATGTCTGAGGCGCCTCCATGGGGCTTAGAGGCGCCTCGGGTGCAAAAACTGACCTGGCCGCGAAGCAGGGCTGAAGGCGCCTCGGTTGGCTATGGAGGTGCCTTGGAAGGCGCCTTGAAGACCTATGAAGGCGCCTTCAAGGTGATAAGCGCAGAATGGTCAGCGCTCATCTGCACGGTGGACTCGGAGCTATGAAGGCGCCTTCGGAGGCTTCCAAGGCGCCTTGGACACCCTTTATAAGGGGGTTTCGAGCAGCACCTCAATATATCTGATTACAAGTGATCGTGCTTCAATCGGCTGCTAAACGCGACATCCCGAGATAGCTTCAACTCAACTCGACGACCCGACACTTCGATTTCCTTAGATTCTGTCATCGGTATTGTATTTCTTTAGTTGACAAATTGTTCTAAGTTTGAAATATTCTTCGAGCTTATAGTTGTTGCCCACGGAAAGCGATTAAGGATCGCGGGCCTTCGAGTAGGAGTCACCTTAGGCTCCGAACGAAGTAATTCCCTGTGTCTCTGTGTTTGACTGTTTTTATTCCGCTGCTTATTACTCTGTTAATTTCTCGTACGATTACGGATTCGAAAAACGAAATAGCCACGAGCGCTATTCACCCCCCCTCTAGCGCTTCTCGATCCAACAGCCTTTGCCCTTGGCTTGGGACTTTCCCTTGTCTTTGGGCTTGCCCTTGCCCTTGTGTTTCTGAACCATCAGAACAGAGTGGGGCTTAGCCTTCTTAAGGTTCAGCTCAGCAGTTCTTAACATGCTAGCACCTCGGGCAGTGGCTTGTCAATTTCATTCATATTGTAGTTTAGAACGAACTGACTATAGCTATCCAGCAAGAATTGCAAGATCAAGTCAGTGGTCAGGTCTTGGCCAAGCGGGAATCCCAACCTCTGTAGGTTTTCTATGTACCCAATCATTTTGAGTACATATGGGCCTACGGGAGCCCCATCTAACATCTTGCACTGAAATAGTGCCCTTGAGATCTCAAATCTCTCATGCCTCGCTTGTCCTTAATACAGTTGACGAAGATGTTCAACCATATCGTAAGCGCCCATCAACTCGTATTGCTTCTGAAGCTCAGAGTTCATGGTTGCGAGCATTAGACAGGACACATCTAATGCGTCATCTTGATGCTTCTTGTAAGCATCTTTGTCAGCTCGTGTGGCATTGGCAGGAGGATCCTCCGGAATGGACTGCTCCAGAACGTACAGTTTATGTTCCTGGGTGAGAACTATTCTCAAGTTCCTGTACAAGTCCAGGAAATTTGCTCCGTTGAGCTTGTCCTTCTCAAGGATAGAACGCAGGGAGAAGGAGTTCGTATTCGACGTCATGGTTATCTACAACAAAAAAATGCAGAAAATAAATATCATATTTGATCCTGTCCGAAAGATGAATCAACGGACGCTGGGCACGTGGAGCTCTCCGAGTTGCTGATGTAGATCTCCGACGGGTCGTACGAACTTCCGGCGAACCTGTACAGAAGTCGGGCCGGGAAGGGGTTCCCGGCGGCGACCCTCCGACGCTCAAGTCAGGCAAAGCTCGACAACAAGAAAGTGGCTCCAAGAATTGTAGAACGCGTACCTCCGGCGAAGTGTAAGGCTCCTTATATAGAGCGGTGAAAGAGCTCATGCACACCTACCGAGGCAAATACGTGTCCTTAGCCCATACCTCGGTATGTGTTTGTCAGAAAGCTTACCTGACACCATACTGCTACAGTCCAGGCACGTCTTCGATGGGACAGCAGAACACCTTGCCGCCAGATTTGGAGTATGGCCTAGTCATAGGACTTGACAGCTGTCATAAGATGTTCCTTGTCCTTCTCTCCCTGCACCATGCCGGGGCGTCCGACCGGCCGGCCGGCACTCATCTCCCGTCCGGCTGGCCGGCACTCATCTCCCGTCCGGCTGGCCGGCACTCATCTCACGTCCGGCCCTCCATATGCATCGGTATGTTGGGGAGATCCTCGGTAAGGTGCTATGTGGGGACTGCTAGCAGTATGTTACCTTATGTCTACGGCCGAGCATGACTTCCGCTCGGCCCTTCGTTACTGTTCAATTGAGCGCCGGAACCCCGACCCCTGTCGGGGCGCCTTTTGTCCGGCCCGGGAAGCTCTTGGTCGAATGTCAGGTCAGCTCGGCATCCTTCCGTTCGGCCCGGCATCCTTCCGTTCGGCCCTGCGTCCTTCCGTTCGGCCCTGCATCCTTCCGTTCAGCCCGGCATGCTTCCGTTCAGCTGGCATGCTTCCGTTCGGCAGGGCATCCTTTCGTTCGGCCGACATCCTTCCGTTCGGCCCGGTATCATTCCGTTCGGCCCGGCATCCTTCGTTCGGCAGGGCATCCTTCCGTTCGGCACGACATCCTTCCGTTCGGCGCGAACTTGGGGTTGACCTCCACGTGTCTTTGACCCTTCGCCCATGAGGGTCCCCCGTCCTTACCACCGGATTAATATTCTTTTAAATCATTTAATTAGGCCTTTAACTAAATGATGCTCCCACTGAATTCTATAATTCATGTGGGACAAGATCCATATTATACTAACCCTTAAGTTAGCTTTGGCTAATACGTCCAAGATTTAGTATGATCGGTAGGTAACGATTTATCAATTACATCTCTATGCAACTCTTGTTTATAAGATCATTATCTGCAGTTATATTAAAACTTGAGTTAGCTTTGGCTAATACGCCCAAGAATTAATATAAATGTGATTTATGTCCTATCTTTTCAACCGTTGGAAGAATGCCTATAGTTGTACTCGATCCAACCGAGTTAACTAGGAATACTCAATCTAATTGAGTTTGTATTCACCCATGCATTGATAAGCGGGACCAAGATTGTCCCTCGGTACCCTACCAAGATAATATGTGTTGCTCTGCTTTGGCAGATTCAACAACACATGTGATCGAGGTAGTGATAGGTATCACGGCACGGTAGGCATTAGAGTTGACGTGATTTAGATCTAATCTAAACGATGATGCGTATCATATACTCGATAGATCTAATCTAATCGAAATGGTGCATCATGTGCATGACTTAGATCTAATCTAATCGTTAGGCACTAATTAATTACTTAATCATGCATCACATATACACAAGTAATTAATTAAATTAATTTGTGATTAGTCATGGCCCTACTACGATCTTCTCAAGCCAATGAGAAGATCGGATGGTCAACCTAGGGTCAACAGCTTCTTAAGCTCCTCCCTTTGACCACCTTGTGTTGCTCGCGCCCTTCTCGTAACTCCGTCTCGAGTGGACCTTCCACCGCTCCAATTTTGTACATTACAATTTTGAAACTCGAGTTACATTCGAGTCTAAACTAATTTACAACAAGAATAAATAGAGACCCCTGGAGGTCTCTACAGGTGGCCATGTATTTCTACGAGTTTCACCCACGAACGGGGTAAAGAGATTTGGCTTTAGAGGTAAGCTAGCTCCGAGGTACATTGGCCCTTTCCAGATCCTAGAGAGGATTGGAGTAGTAGCTTACCGGCTGGCACTACCACCGTCCCTGGCAGACGTCCATGATGTATTCCACGTATCTATGCTGAGGAGATACATACCCGACCCGACACATGTGCTGACAGATATCTCAGTTGAGCCTGACGTCACTTATGAGGAAGTTCCGGTACGAATCTTGAACCAGAAAGAGCGTCAGCTGCGAAACAAGACTATCCGACTGGTTAAAGTCGGATGGTAGCATCATTCGGACGAGGAGTCTACCTGGGAGCTCGAGGATACGATCCGAGCTCGATACCTCCACCTTTTCACTTGAGGTATATGGTTCAATTTACCGTTCAGCATTTGTACCCTTTACCTGTTGTTAGTATTCGCTGATGGTAGATAACGAAATTTGGGGATGAAATTTTTATTAGTGGGGGAGAATGTAAAATATCGAAAATGGGCGAAGCACCATAACACAATTTTTCAAAATTTTTAGAAATTGTTTGGAAATTTTTCGGAGACTATATGGTTTGGGTTACGAGGATAAAAACTAGGCTCCGGGAAGGTCTGTTTAAGGTACCTAATTTAAGCGAGGAAAAATTGAATTTATTTATTTATTTTTTTATTCTTTTTTTGTTTTCACCGTTCTTCTCTCTTTTCTTCCTCGCCGAACCGAAGCCCTAACCGGCGACGGTTTCTTCCCCTTCCTCGCGATTAAAGTCATGCTCGATTTCTTTTATTCTCTTCTCTTCCAGTTCATTGCCGAAGCTCTCCAACCCGATCATCCTCCTTCTTCCTCCCCGAGCCCTAACCGTTTCTCCCCGACGCCTCCTTTGCCTGATTGCCTCTGCCGATCCCCCATCTCTTCCTCTATTCCGGCCGGGCAGCGGCGAAAGTTTCACCTTCTTCATGCCGTTATGCCCTAGCATCGCCGCCGACCACTATAGACCCACAGTTGCTTGTCACCAGCCTTAAATCGACATCGTCGATCCATGCCCTCTTCCCCGATCACAACCGACCTCACGCCTCAGCGTCAGTTGCTGATCACCAGAGAGGACCGAGCCACCTCCAGTCCTAGTCTCGCCCTCTTCTGATTTTCTTGTGTCGTGCCCTAGATTTCCTCTTGCTGTCGGATCTAAACAAAACAGCAGTGAGGTGAGCAGCGTATCCTTGTTGATTTCTTGGATTTCAATCTTGATCAGATCAATTAATTCCTGGTGGTGTATCTGGTTTTCAGCGGCTGCCCCTAGTCCGACAGCAACTACCTGTTGTGGACCAACAGAAGAGACTTTGGTGTTGAGGTAAGATATTTAATTAGGTTGGATTAGGTATGAGTTGGATTGTGTAATTATTTGTACATGTGTAATTGGAATTAGGTTTATGTGTAGGACCGTTGGGTATGTTATTGTGTTGATTAGGGTTTTGCCCTAATTTAGTGTAAGAGATTTTATTTAGCTATTTATATGAATGCAGGTAAATAAAATATATATTTATTGGTGACACAGGACTTTGACGTGAGGCGAATATCTCGACGTCGAATTTAGACCGGATTCGATCTATATTGGAGGCGGGTACTTTTACTTATCTTTTTAGATTTGTCATTTGATATACATAGTAATGTTTTTAACAAATAGTAATGATTATGTTTTTTATCTACATCGGTTGGTCACTACCCGATACCTATTACATGCTTGTTTTGTTACCTGTTATGCACTTCATGTTAGTACCTATCTGATTATACATGCTTATAGAGGTAGTGACATAACCATGCTTCATTATGTTCATGACCTAAGTTTTTATACCTTATCTGATCTGTGTACCTAGACCTTTGATTTGATTCTTTTTCCTATGGTACACATTATGTAGATGTGGATAGGTTTAGGATATTGTCATTCTTAGTGTCATGCATTATCTCACATGATTGTATACTACGCAATAGTCGGCTCCATTATTGTTGAGCACATCGCCAGTTTCATGGATCTGCACACACAACCACTAATGGGTTAGTGGTATATCAGGCAGAGTGTGTGGCAGTTTTGCTTTGTCAGTGCTCCGCTGGTCCACTCATGGGTAGCGTGACGTAGCGTGGTAGCACGTCAGGGATCCCTCCTCTGGATTGTCTCAGGGAGATGAGAGCATTGCGCTCCCCCACTTATGATTTGGGGTAAGAGGATAGGTGTACTCCGACAACATCTCGTCCACTCTGTCACTCATCAGGAGCAGTGACAGCAGAGTGCACGATTGTCACAGTCCTACCCACTCGGTCTCACCATCGTGTGTGAGATGGCTGACTGGAGAGTAGGGGTGACCAGGACATGTCATTGACATCATACACATTGATGCATTTATTGCTTGTGTTTGTTGCACTTGTATGCTACATATTAGATGGATGCATTTGGTTGATATGCATACAGGATTCCTATACTTCTCGATTGATTATCTATACATCAGGTCCTGGTTAATACATTTTCTCCTGTTTATTTCAGTTGCATTTATCATTATTATATCAGGAGACTGTACGTATGATTAGTGCTAGTTGTTATTTTCTTACTATGCATGTCAATATTACCCGCTGAGGAGTTGACTCACTCCGTGGATATTTACTATTTTCATGTTGAGGTTGTCCGGAGGAGTTCTAGTCGCTAGTCCCTTGCAGATCGCGAGGATGTGTTTTATCTTTTGGGTTTTCTTATTGTACTTTTTAGACTTGTTCTAGTTTTGACACTTGGATATTATGTTATCTTTATTGTCGATAAGTTTTATTTAGATGTGTTTTTACTACATGCCTGCCTAGATGGCAGAAGAGGTGAATTCGTTATGATTTGTGTTTTATGGGTGTAGTGGAGTAGGATATCGGTTTTTAGCTTTATGGGCGTAATTGAGTAGGATTTTTGACTTGGTTTTCTATTCATTGCATTTGTTTAGTTTTACTATTAAACCGCGTGGTGATTACTTGTTTATATATATATATATATGATCTGGTAGTGTTGGCCGAGGTATTTGGATGGATGTAGAAAGTTTCAGATTGTCACCCGTACAGGGGAGATGCTGTTGAAATTTCTTCTAGCAGGGACTCTCTCGGGGCGTGACAAAATGATTTGTGGAATATAGGGTCAGTGAATTATGATGTTGCTAGCAAAACTAATTTTAGATTGCATGCTGTATTATTATGGACGATCAGTGATTTTCTAGCATACTCAATATTATTAGGATGAATCACGACTGGTAAATTAGCTTGTCCACACTTCATGACAGATTCTAATGCATTTTCACTACCTTGCAGTGGGAAAGTATCTTGGTTTGATAATCATCATAAATCTTTACCTGTTAATCACCCTTTTAGGTGAAATAAAAAAAAAAATCCTAAAGAATGTGGTAGTCAGAAAACCTCCTCCAATAGTCCATACTTCAGGTGAAAAAATCATTAAACAAATAGACAATTATAGATTTCTACCAGTATCTCAACCTGGCTCCGATGAGTTAAATAAATACATTGTTAGAATGTGTAAGTGTGGTTGGAAGAAAAAAGTATTTTTTTAGGAGTTACCATATTGGAAGTATCTATTTATTCGACATAATTTAGATGTCATGCATGTCGAGAAAATTTTTTTCGATAATATCTTCAACACTATGATGAATGTGCCTGGAAGAACTAAAGACACTGCAAAATCACGTAAGAAATTAAAAGAACTAGTCAACAGACTAGAGTTGTATTAGGATGAAACAAATAATAGATTTCCAAAGACTTGTTATACATTAGGCAAAGACGGTAAATGAGCTTTATGTAGTTGGTTGAAAGAGGTAAAATTCCCAGATGGGTATGCCTCAAATATGGCTCGATGCGTGGATATAAATAGGTTAAAAATGTTTGGAATGAAAAGTCAAGACTGTCATGTATTCATGCAAAGACTTATTCCAGTAGCTTTCCATGATTTACTTCCTCATAATGTTTGGCAAGCACTCATAGAATTGAGTCTATTTTTTAGAGATTTGACAGTGAGATGTATTATGATGGATGATACGCTTCGGCTAGAAATAGACATTCCTCTCATACGATGTAAGCTAGAGTGTATATTTTCACCTAGTTTTTTTTTTATTTAATGGAACATCTTCCAGTACATTTACCATACGAGACATAAATAGCTGGTCCTGTGCAATACAGATAGATGTATCTATTTGAATGGGTTTTAAGGAAATTAAAGAATAATGTTCCTAACAAAGCCAGAGTTGAGGGTTCAATATGTAATGCTTATCTGGTTGAAAAAGTATCTTCTTTCTGCTCCTATTATTTTGTTGATAATGTGAAGACCAGACATCGCAAGTGTCCTAGAAATTCTGATAATGCTCAGATAATAGACCATTCGATGCTTTCTATTTTCAAGTTTCTTGGCAAGCCAATTGGTGCATCTGTTTCTAGATTTTTAACTCCAGAAGAATATCATGTTTAATTTGTAACTTGTTTAATTTGATTATTTGATATCTCAATTATCTTAAAATTACCTTCTTTCCCTGCTTGTATGAACAACAACTATATCTACAATGGATGCAGGTGGGGTAGCTAAAAAGTTAGAGGCCAAATTTGCATTATGGTTTGAAATATATGTAAGTCGGAGATTTTATCAAATCTTTAAGTTCATGTGTATTAAGAAGTGTCCTAATGTCTACTAATTTTATAGGTTAAAGATCACAGAATATCAAACATGGTAGATGATAGGACAATGAATCTTGCATCAGGACCCCTCCGTAAAATAAAAGTCTACTCTGGTTACTATGTGAATGGGCTCAAATTCCACGCGACACAACGAGATTCATGGAGATTAACTTATAATTCTGGTGTTTACGTTAAAGTATCTATGGACAACAATAACACTCAGTTTGATTACTATGGTAGACTTAAGGAAATCATAGAGGTCGAATATGTTGGTGCAATCGACCTCTAGGGTTTCGATATTTGACAATATGACCAAGGGTTGACCCAAACAGGACTTGATGTTTGGGAGAGAGAAGTCTAGTCAGGACTAGATGACTAGCAAGGGTAAGTCTTAACCAAAGGTTAGGCAAAGTGGAAGTCCCGGTGAGTGAAGTTGGGCCCTAGTGAGTGAAGTTATGTGGTGGAAGTCCCGGTGAGTGAAGTCGGACCCTAGTGAGTGAAGCTAGGTGGTGAAAGTCCCGGTGAGTGAAGCTAGGTGGAGGAAGTGTTGGTGAGTGAAGACAGACCCTAGTGAGTGAAGCTAGGTGGAGGAAGTCCTGGTGAATGAAGTTAGACAATAAAATGTTAGAGTATATCCTAAAATCCTAGCTTTTGTATAAACATCTATTTAGAAATAAGAATCACATTGGTCAAGTATCTACATACTGAGTGTAGTCGTTCCATTAATTTATATTGTAAATAACATAGTGTGTGGTGTCACACACAGGAGATCGTGTTATCGGTTCTTTATAAATTATAAACAGTAGCTCACGACTAAGATGGAAATGAACAAACCATTGGAATAGTCGTAGTGTAATTAGGTATTAGTTTATCTTAACTAATAAATTACACTAGTACACTCTAAGTGTATTGAGTAGGACCATTTTAGGTAAGTTCTTTTTATACTGACTTGATAAAAGAACTAGACCTTAGTTATTATGGAAGTGTGTGCTTTTAATCATAATATAATAACAAACATATATATTTAGTATTTATTTCTTTGACTTATCAATGGGTGAGATTTAGCTCGATAAATCAATAAGCTCGATAAGTTGGGAAATGATATTACTTATAGTGTGTGTTGTTGATTATAGAAGGAAATTGTGTCCTAGTAATCTAGGTTGAGAATGTCTCCAAGAGGAGCTCATAAGGATTGTCATGTTAAACCTTGCAGGTGAACTTAGTCCGATATGACGATAAGGTTGAGTGGTACTACTCTTGGACTAAGATATTAATTAAAGAGAGTTGTCGGTAACTCATTTAATTAGTGGACATTCGACATCTTAAACACAGGCAGATTAACACACTCATAATAAGAAGGAGGCCAAAATGTAATTTGAGATTGGTGCGGTAGTTCAATAATAATTCTTTAGTGGTATGAATTATTATTGATGAAGTTAAGTTGTGTGTTCGAGGCGAACACGGGAAGCTTAATTTCATCGGGAGACCAAAACCAATTCCTCCTCTCGATCCCTATCGTAGTCTCTTGTATAAAAAGAATTATACCCACCTATAACCACTCTTTGGTGGTCGGCCGGCCAAGACCCAAGGATTGAGCCAAGATTAGTGGCCGGCCCTAGCTTGGAGTCCAAGCTAAGTGTGGTCGGCCACATATAATATAAAAGGGATTTTATTTAAATTTTTTCTTATGTGAATAATATGGTTTTAAAAGAGAGTTTAAAATTTAAATCTTTCCTTTTATATCTTTCTACAAAAGATTAATAAAAGATTTGAAATCTTTCCTTATTTGTAAATTGAAAGGTGGATTTTAATTTTAAGAAAACTTTCCTTTTTTCTAACCATGTTCATGATTTAAAAGAGAGTTTAAAAATTAAATATTTCCTTTTATAAGTTTCTACAAAAGATTAAGAAAAGAATAAATATCTTTCCTTATTTGTAGATTGAAAGGGGATTTTAATTTTAGAGATAATTTTCCTTTTGGAAATTATCCACATGTTTAAAAGAAATATTTTAATTTATAAAATTTCTTTTTATAATCCACCCTGAAGGGAAAATTTATTAGAGAACTTTTTATTAAAAATTTTCGAAAACAAATTAGGAAGTTTTAATTATTGAGAATAAAAACTTTCCTTGTTGGAGAATTCTTTATGGCCGACCACTTTAATAAGAGAAAATAAAATTGATTTTTATCAATTAATTTTTTCTTTCATGGCAAAGAAAATAAGAAAGTTTTATTAAAATTTCCTTATTTGTCAAGACCAAGGATTATAAAAAAAAGGGTAAAGGTGCCTTCATGATTGAACGACTCTATTCTATTTCTCTCCCTCTCTTCCTTGGTGTGGCCGGCCCTTCAAGTTCTTCCCTCTCCTTTTTTGTTTCTTCTCCTTGGTCGAATCTCTTTAACCTTTGGAGCTTGGAAGGTGGCTGGATCTTGCTTGGAGAAGGAGGAAAAGGAGGCTTTGTTTCTAGCATTCCTTGAAGCTTGGTGGTGGTGGTCGAACCTCATCTATTCTTGGAATACTTGTGGTGGCCGAATCTTGCAAGAAGGAGAAGGGCTTGGGTGGTTCTCATCACGGTAGATCGTTGCCCACACAACGTCCGGAATAAAAAGAGGAATACGGTAGAAGATCAAGAGGTCGTTGTATACAAAAGAAGGTATAACTAGTAATTATTTTCCATATCATACTAGTTTTTCTTTGTATGTGATCCGGCAGTAAGGCCGGGGGACCCCCTCTGGAGGGGAGTCAACGCCACGTAGAGGTCAAAAGTCAAAAGGGTCAGCATGAGGTTCGGCCGATCGGAGAAGGTGTGGGTCGACCGGCCGAACGGGTCCGAGCGGAATCAAAGACAACCCGACGGGGAGTCGGGTTTCCAACGCTCAAGGTGAACAGGGTCGTCGGGCCGAGCGGCTAGCCCGCTCGGCCGATGCGTAAAGTCACAATGCTGTGAAGGAACAGTTTCAGCCGAGCACGCGATGGAGTGAAATCTTCCCGGTCGGACCGATGCATGCCGAGCGGATGGACGCTCGGCTCGGGGAAAAAGGAGACAAGGACAAGGGGACATTGGGGAACATCTTCTGACAACAGGCATATTCGACGACCAAGTCATACGCAGAATCTTACGGCAGAAGGTTCTGCTGTCCCATCAGAGAGGTGCTCGGACTGTAGCAGTATGGTGTCAGACATGTTTCTCTGGTAAGCTCATACTAAGGTATGGTAAAGGACACGTGTACGCCTCGGTAGGTGTGTACAAGCCTCCCCACAGCTCTATATAAGAGCCCTCAGACTTCGCTGGAGGTAGCAATCTCTCATATTCGGAGCCACTTCATAGTTTTCCTCGTGCCTGACTTGAGCGTCGGAGGGTCGTCGCCGGGAACCCCTTCCCGACTCGACTTCCTTGCAGGTTCGCCGGAGATCCATACGGCCGGTCAGAGATCCACATCATCAGTTGGAAGAGTGCCACGTGCCCAGCGTCCATCGACTCAGCGTTCGGACAGGATCAAATTGGCGTCGTCTGTGGGAACGCACCTGCATCCGAGCGGAAGAGATGGACGAAGCTGGACGACAACACACCGTGATGCTCTCCCAGGAGGAGCTCAATGCTCTAATCGAGGCAAGAGCAGCTAAGCTCGTGGAGCAACAGAAACAGAAGGCGCAAGCCTAGCGGCTGGAGCAACAAGCGACGTCAGCGTCAGGAGGCCGAGCGGAAGCACCGCCTGCCACGGTTCCATTTCATCGGGCCCTATTCCGTACGACTCCTGAAGTCGCAACAGTTAACCGTGATCGAGGATCTTCATCCGACGTGGTGCCCAGGCGAGACAACAGAAAAGGCAAGGCGAGGCACATGACCTTCTTGGATATAGGAGCAACCACCACCGCCTAGGCAAAGCCTTTTAAGGAAAGCTAATATTTATTTCCTTAAATAACTCTAGGTTAACCAAAAGGAACAATCGAATCACAAGTTCGAAAACGAAAAAACACAAACTCGAAAAATAAATTCGAAAAACTAGATCTAATTGCCTCTTGTATTTAGAATTCTTACAAAGAGAAAAACTAGCATGATGCGGAAAACAATTGCTAATTATACCTTCTCTTTGTATGCTAATGACCTCGAGATCTTCTGTCGTATTCCTCGCCTCGCCTTGGACGTCGTGTGGGCGACGATCCTCCAAGATGAACACCACCCAAAAGCCTCCTTCCTCTTCTTGTAAAATCCAGCCACCACCACCACCACAAGGAGAAGAGAGCAAAAGGGAAAAGAGAGAAGAAAGGGAGAGGGTCGGCCGCACCAAGGTCTCCAAACAAGAGAATAAGAATTGTTATCACATAAGGCCTCCTCACCCCTTCTTTTTATATTACTTGCCCAAGGCAAATAAGGGAAGAATTTTTACAAAAATTAAAATCTTCTTCTAATTTTTCCTTTTCCCTTTTATTTTTCCTTTTTTTTCCTCTTGATTGAATCAATCACCAAAATTAATTAGATGATGATTTTATTATTTTAATATGGCCGACCACCTTGCTGGGCACCAAGCAAGGTTGGTCGGCCCCCACAAAAGAAAGAAAGAAATATTTTTTATATAAAATTTTACAAGAAAAATTCTTATAAAATTTTACAAGCTCTCTTTCCTAAAGTAAGAGTTAAAAAAGGAAAGTTCTAAAAATTAAAACCATGTTTTAAAATTTAAAACTTCTCTTATAAAATTTTCTTTTTTAACATGGTGATAGAAAATTTAAATTTTAAAACTTATTTTCTTTTTTTTTCTTAAACCATGAGGATGGTTAAAAAAGGAAAGTTTTAAAATCTTTTAAATTTTCTATTTAAACATGTGGCCTAATTCAAATAAGGAAAGTTTTAAAAATTAAAATCTCTCTTTTAAAACTTATAGTTTTCTACAAAGAGAAGATTTTAAAAATTCAAAACAGCCCTCCCTTTTTGAATTATTGTGGTTGGCCCCTTCATGCTTGGTCACCGAGCAAAGGGTCGACCCCTATAGGAGAGGATGTGGTCGGCCCTTGCTTGGTCACCAAGCATTGGACCGACCCACTTCTTGGACACCAAGAAGAGCCTTACATTTGGATGGACTTGAGGCTATAATGAGGCTACGACAGGGACCTAGAGAAGAAATTGGTTTTGGCCTTCCGATGAGCTTGAGTATCCCGTGTTCGCCCCGAACACACAACTCAAGTTCATCGATAATAACTCATTCCACTAGAGAGTTATTACCGCACTACCGCACCAATCCCAAATTACATTATGGGCTCCTTCTTATCATGAGTGTGTTAGTCTCCCTGTGTTTAAGATTACGAATGTCCACTAATTAAGTAAGTTACTGACAACTCACTTAATTAATATCTAGCTCCAAGAGTAGTACCACTCAACTTTATTGTCATGTCGGACTAGGTCTACCTGCAGGGTTTAACATGGCAATCCTTATGAGCTCCTCTTGGGGGCATTCTCAACCTAGATAACTAGGACACAGATTCCTTCTATAATCAACAACACACACCATAAGTAATATCATTTCCCAACTTATCGGGCATATTGATTTATCGAGCTAAACCTCACCCTTTGATAAGTCAAAGAAATAAATATTAAATATATGTACTTGTTATTATATTAGGATTAAGAGCACGTACTTTCATAATAATTAAGGTCTAGTTCTTTTACTAAGTCAGTACAAAAAGAACATACCTAAATGATCCTACTCAATACACTTCAAGTGTATCAGTGTAATTTATTAGTCAAGATAAACTAATACTTAATTACACTATGACTATACTGATAGTTTGTTCCTTTCTATCTTAGTCACGAGCAACTGTTTATAATTTATAGAGAACCGACAACATGATCTTCTGAGTGTGACACCACACTCCATGTTATCTACTATATAAATTAATTGAACAATTACATTTAATAAATAAATGCAGATATTGACCAATGTGATTCTTTTATTTTAACAAATAAATGTTTACAAAAGCTATGCTTTTAGTATACACTCCAACAATCTCCCACTTATACTAAAAGACTAAGCTGTCATATCTGTTGCCTTACATCTGATTCTCATCCCCTCCACATGCCGATCAAAAGCTTTCGCTGGAGGGCCTTTGTGAAAGGATATGCTAGGTTATCTTCTGATGCAATCTTGGCGACGACAACTTCTCCTCGCTTAACGATGTCTCGTATCAGGTGGTACTTGCAATGGCTCCACCTCCTAGAGTAAACACATAGCCTGATGTTGACTTATTATTGTCCCTATCTGATTGGAAGTCTGAATCCGTGTAACCCACAGGGAGCAACTCGTCTGCTTGGTAAACTAGCATATAATCTCTAGTCCTTCTCAGATACTTCAATATATGTTTTACCGCAGTCCAATGTCCTTGTCCAGGGTTACTCTAATATCTGTTGACCATGCCCACGGTAAAACAGATATCAGGTCTCGTACACAGCATTGCATACATAAGGCTTCCTACAGCCGAAGCATAAGGGACTGCCTTCATTTCCTCCATCTCCTTTGATGTCTTCGAAGACATCTATTTAGATAAGGCTACTCCATGCTTAAAAGGTAAGAAACCTTTCTTGGAGTTCTGCATGCTAAAACGAGCAAGGACCGTATCTATATATGAAGCTTGGGATAGACACAACATTCTTTTCTTGCGATCCCTTATAACTTTGATCCCAAGAATGTGTGCACATTCTCCTAAGTCCTTCATATCAAATTGTTTGGACAACAATACCCTTACGTCCGATAATACCTTGACATTGTTGCCAATTAACAAAATATCATCTACGTATAGTACAAAAAATACCACCACGTTTCTGTTACACTTCTTGTATACACAAGACTCATACGGACACTGAATAAATCCATATGACCGGATTACTTCGTTAAACCGGATGTTCCAAGATCTTGAAGATTGCTTCAATCCGTAAATGGACCGATTAAGCTTGCACACTAGATGCTCTTTGCCTTTTTCAATGAACCCTTCTGGTTGCTTCATATGGATGTTTTCTTCAAGACTTCCGTTAAGGAAAGCTGTCTTGACATCCATTTGACAAATCTCATAATCCATATGAGCAGCAATGGACAAGAGTATCCGGATAGACTTAAGCATGGCTACCGGCGAAAAAGTCTCATCATAGTCGATTCCCTCTTTCTGAGTATACCCTTTCACAACAAGCCTTGCTTTGAAGGTTTCTACCTTCCCATCTGTCCCTCTTTTCCTTTTGTAGATCCACTTGCATCAACGGCTTTTACACCATCTGGTGGTTCTACAAGCTCCCAGATTTTATTAGAGTACATAGACTCTATTTCAGAATTCATTGCCTTTTGCCAAGATACTGCATCTGTTGGGATGTATACTAAAAGCCTAGCTTTTGGTATAAACATTTATTTAGAAATAAGAATCACATTGGTCAAATGTCTACATTTATGATAAATGTAGTTGTTCAATTAATTTATATTGTAGATAACATGGTGTGTGGTGTCACACACAGAAGATCATGTTATCGGTTCCTTATAAATTATAAACAGTAGCTCACGACCAAGATGGAAAGGAACAAACCATTGGAAGATCGTAGTGTAATTAGGTATTAGTTTATCTTAACTATATAATTACACTAGTACACTTAGAGTGTATTGAGTAGGATCATTTGAGGTCGTTTCTTTTATACTGACTTTATAAAGGAACAAAGACCTCAGTTATTATGAAAGTGTGTGCTCTTAATCCTAATATAATAACAAGCTCATATATTTGATATTTATTTCTTTAATTTATCAATGGGTGAGATTTAGTTCGATGAATCAATAAGCCCGATAAGTTGGGAAATTGTATCACTTATAGTGTGTGTTGTTGATTATAGAAGGAAACTGTATCCTAGAGATACTAGGTTGATAATGTCCTCAAGAGGAGCTCATAAGGATTGTCATGTTAAACCCTGCAGGTGGACCTAGTCCGACATGACAATAAGGTAGAGTGGTACTACTCTTGGACTTAGATATTAATTAAATGAGTTGTCAGTAACTCACTTAATTAGTGGACATTCGATATCTTAAACACAGGGAGACTAACACACTCATAATAAGAAGGAGCCCAAAAATGTAATTTGGGATTGGTGCGGTAGTTCAATAATAGTTCTCTAGTGGAATGAATTATTATTGATAAAATTAAGTTGTGTGTTCGGGGCGAACACGGGATGCTTAATTTTATCGGGAGACCAAAACTAATTCCCCCTCTCGGTCTCTATTGTAGCCTCTTATTTATAGAGTAGTATACCCACCTATACCCACCTTCTATACCCACCAATAGGGGGCTGGCCAAGCTAGCTTGGGAACCAAGCTAGGGTCGGCCTAGGTATGAATTGGGGTGGCCGGCCCTAGCTTGAACCCAAGCTAGTGGGGGCCGGCCAAATTAAATTAAAAAGGAATTTTAATTTTAATTTTTATTATGTGGAAGAAATAATTTATTAAATAGAATTAAAATTAAAATATCTCTCTTGTAAAAGATCTACAAAAGATTAAAGAAAGAGATTAGATCTCTTTCCTTATTTGTAAATTGGTGAGATATTTTATTTTCTCTTTAAAATTATCCACATGTTGATAAAATTAAAATTATAGAAATTTCTTTTTATCAACCATGAAGAGATTTTTAAAGAGAAATTTTATTTTTTTAAATTTTCGGAAACAAATTAGGAAGTTTTAATTGTTGATTAAAACTTGTCTAATTTACCTCTTTTGATGTGGCTGGCCATTAGAGATTAATTGGGGAAATTTTATTTTATTTTTCTCAATTAAATCATGTCAAGGGAATTAAGGAAATTTTATTGTAATTAAATTTCCTAATTTGCCTAGGCCAAGGAATATAAAAGAAGGGGTGAGGGTGCCTTCATGAGACACAACATCTATTATTTCTCTCCCTCTTTTATTCCTTGGAGTGGCCGGCCATCCTCTTCTTCTCTCCCTCTTTGTGGTGGCCGAATCTCTCAAAGGCTTGGAGCTCTTGTGGCGGCCGGATACTACTTGGAGAAGAAGAAGAAGAAGAAGAAGGAGAGAAAGTGAGCATCTCTTGGAGCTTGGTTAGTGTTTTGATTTTCTTCCTTGGTGAAGCTTCTTTCTTTGTGGCCGAACCTAGCTAGGAGGAGAAGAAGGTGGTTGGTGGTTTCTCATCTCGAAAGATCGTTGCCCACACAACGTCCGAGGTTAGAAGAGGAATACGATAGAAGATCAAGAGGTCTTTCTAAAAGGTATAACTAGTAATTTTTCTTTCCGCATCATACTAGTTATTTTTGGAAATAATACCAAATACAAGAGACTTACGTTCTAGTATTTCGAATATGTTTTTCGAAGTTGTGTTCTTTTGTTTTTTTCCCTTGTGATTTGATTGTTCTTTTCGGTTAACCTAAAGTTATTTTAGGAAATTAAATATTAGATTTCTATAAAAGGTTTTGTCTAGTCGGTGGTGGTTGCTCCTATATCCAAGAAGGCCATGTGCCTCGCCACGTCAGTACTGGGAACCAATTGTGGAAATTAATATTTAATGGAATTAATAACTTAAGGTGATTTGAGTTGAACGTGTTAAGTTCCGCAGGAGATCCAAGTCAAAACCTAAAAGAACATATAGATTAATTTTTGGATCAAACGTGTTAAGTTCCGCAGGCGATTCAAAATTTAATTTAAAAGAACACATGGTAGCTAGGAAAAGATTCAGACCTTTGTACAAAATTTTTGTACAGTGGAACCTCTAGGTTTTTCGAGTAGCAACCAACAATTGGTATCAGAGCTAGGGTTTTGCCTCTGTGTATTTGGTATTAGTTTAATTATGCACATGTCATACATAATTTAGACAGGATAATAGTAGGATGTGCTAACTTTGTGGATGTAGGATCCAACTATTATGACTTTTAGTTATTATGTGTGTGATTGGACCCTTGGACATGTCAAGGACATTTATATGTGTGTGCATGATTGTATTATAAAATACAGCAGGAGCTGTATTTAGTTTTATTAGGATTTTATTTTTGATCTAGATACATGTACATTCCTTTTATGGAATATAGGATCAAAAATGTAAAATTCTATTTATGTCGCGGATCGAATCTTGCAAAGCGTGGAACCTTCTAAGGACCAGAGGCGCAGCAGAACTAGGAGCAAGATAGATGCGACAGCTAGACTCGGTAGCGGTGGCCAAATATGGCAGCAACTTGGGATGACAACACACGGAGGACAACTAGAGATAAAAGCCATAATAATTGAAAATTAGATTTTCTATTTATTGCTTTTATATTGTGCTGTGTGTGCATGTTGGTTTACATATTTAGTAGGCTAGCATAGTTAAAATTCCTCATTTATAAATAACTAAGCGGGAGAGGGATTTTTAAGTAAATCCCATGATCTCCATTACTGGTTTGTAAGTGATGCAAACAAGCTTGCGCGTTGGCTCTGAGTGCCTTCCTCCATAACGGATGAGCTTGTTTGTGGATCACTAGAACAGACTTCCATTTTTGGATGACTATAGGAAGTTAATTAAGAGCGTGTGATCTTCCCCAACGGAAGGGGCATAATCTTATTAATGGACTTAGTGTCAAGTAATGGTATACACTTAGACACATTTAATAGTATCCTCCCCAACGGAGTCACTACTATCACTTGTGTGACCAAAGGGAAGCCAACTATTGATTTGTCATAAAACTAGATTGGCAATATAATAAAATTAATAAACCCCTCTTACAAATGTTTGAATTTGTATACGTCTACACTAACGTGGCATACAAGATTCATGGTGTTTGAGGTAATTTTATTTGTCAAAAAGTTATATTGACAAGATAGTCAATGGGTAAAACCCTCCTCTTACAAATGATGAATTTGTATACGTCCACACTAACGTGGCATGCAAAATTCACGGTGTTTGAGGTGTTGGTGAATTTAAATAATATTGTTTGAGGAATAAATGTTATTTTAAATTCAAAGAGTTTTGATCAAATATTTGATCAAAGATAGATCAACTATTAATTTTATTCGTCATAAAGTAAAGTTGACGAGATAATAAAATTAATGAATAAAATCTCCTCTTCGATTTTGTATACGTCCACACTAACGTGACATACAAAATTCATGGGGATTTTTAAGGAGTTGATCTTGACCAAGTATTTTTGTGATTCTTAGGATTTAAAATGTTTGTCAATCCCCTAGTAGTCATACTATAAGAAAGACTTAGTAATCTCAATTGTAATGATTGGAAATAGGACTTGGACATTAAGGTAGTCTGTCTTCTTAGAACTAAGAACAATATAGGTGTATTTAATTCATTAGTTGAAACATGTTTAGTGGTGTTATCTACCAAAACCTGGAGTGTAGATACAGATGCCATTAATCATGTCCGTAATTTATTGCAAGGTTCCAGGAAACCCGGCAACTAAATAAAAATTAAAACACCGTCTACATGGGCACTACTGTAAAAATGGTAGCTGTTGCAGTGGGAGATGTTTATCTTTTGATAAGAATAAAACATGGATTTTTGAGTAATTGTCTTTACGCACCAAGTTTAGAAAGAACTAGTTTTCAGTTTCTAAACTATTCAAAGAACTTGATATTCTGCCTCTTTTAAATAACAAAGTTGTTATTAAGAAAAAGAGGGAAGTTATCTGTTCTGGTACGTTGGTTGGTAATTTATAAATCCAATAACTCTCACGATGCAACAAATGGAAATTAGTAACACATCTTCTAAACTTAAGAGAAAGTAACCTTCGAAAATGAACCAATTATATCTTTGGCTTCTAAGGCTAGGTTATATTAACTTGAGTAGGATTCATTAGTAGCTGATGAACTTTTGGGTTCATTAGTAGTGGAAATCTTTCCAACCTACGAGTCTTACTTGGAAGGAAAAATAACCAAGAAGCTTTTAAGTCTAAGGGGTATGAAGTCAAAGATATATTGGAATTGGTTCATTCTGATTTGTGTGATCCTATGAGCATCCAGGCAAGAGGTTGTTTCAAATATTTCATCTATTTTATAGACAACTATTTGAGATACGGATATATTTACTTGATGTGCCGCAAGTCTAAGTGCTTTGATTAGTTCAAAGAGTACGAGGCTGATGTGGAGAAACGACAAAGTAAAAGTATTAAGACACTACGGTAAGATCGTAGTGGCAAGTACCTCTTGGGAGAATTTAGGAGTCATTTATCAGAAGTAGGGATTCAATCCCAACTAACTGCACCTGGTACACCCCAAACAGAATGGTGTAAGAAAAGGAAGGTATAGGACTCTTATGGAAATAAGTAGAATGATGAGTTATTAAGAATATTATCAAAATCATTTTAAGGATATACTCTGTAAACGAGAGTGAATATAGTACCTTCTAAAGTCAGAACTCTCTACTCATATAGAATTGCTGAATAGGCGTAAGCCTATATCGAAGCATATTCGGATTCGGGTAGTCCAGCACATATGCAGAAGAGAGACAATGATAAGTTGGACAGGAATTCACTTGTTTGTGGGTTATCCTAGTGAAATGAAAGTAGGTTTATAGTCTTAAAAATCAGAAGGACATTGTTAGCATCAATTACCGATTTTTAGAAAAGGACTATGTAATAAACCATGTGCCCATAAGAAAATTTATTCTTAAGGAAGTAATAAAAGGCATGTCTAATCTAGTACCAACTGTACAAGATGAGATACCACAAGGAAACTGCAACACGTATCACAAATGATACACAATTGCAGAAAGTGTCTTGTCGTAGTGGGAGGGTTGTTAGGCAACCTAAAAAGATTCATGTTTTGGGAGAGTTTTTGGACTCGATCCCTTGAGAACATGAACCTGATCTCCGGACATATGACGAAACACTCCAAGATATAGATGCAACATCTTGGCAAAGAGTAATGAATAACAGAATTAGAATATATGTATTCTAATAAAATCTGGAAGCTTGTAGAACCACCAAATGGTGTAAAAGCCTTTGGGTATAAAAAGGTCTATAATAGGAAAAGAGGGATAGACAGGAAGGTAGAAACTTTCAAAGCAAGGCTAGATGAAAAAGGAAACTTTTTCACTGGTAGTCATGCTTAAGTCTATCCGGATTCTTTTATCTATTTGGTAAGTAGATGTCAAGACAGCATTCCTTAATGGAAGTCTTGAAGAAAGCATCCATATAAAGCAACCAGAAGGGTTCATTGCAAAGGGCTAAGAGCATCTTGTGTGCAAGCTCAATCAGTCTATGGACTGATACAAAGCTTCAAGGTCTTGGAGCATCCAGTTTATCAAAGTAATCCAGACCTTTGGATTCATTTAGTAACTGGATAAGTCTTGTGTATACAAAAGGTATGATGGAAGCGTGGTGATATTTCTTGTACTATACATAGATAACATTTTTGGTAGTTGGAAACAATATCAAAATGTTGTCAGAAGTAAGGGTATGGTTGTCCAAACAATTCGATATAAAGGACTTGGGAGAATGTATATATTCTTGAGATCAAAGTAATAAGGGATCGCAAGAAAAGAATATTTTACTTATTCCAAGCTTCATACATCGGAAAAATCCTTGCTCGTTTTAAGCATGCAAAACTCCAAGAAAGGTTTCTTACTTTTTTAGGATGGAGTAACTTTATCTAAAGATATGTCTCTGTAGACATCAAAGGAGATAAAGGAAATAAAGGCAGTTCTTTATGCTTCGGCTATCGGAAGCCTAATATATGCTATGCACGAGATCAGAAATCTGTTTTGCCAAGGGCATAGTTAGCAGATATCAAAGTAACCCTGGACAAGGACAGTGGACTGCAGTAAAGCATATATTGAAGTACCTTAGAGGCACTAGAGATTATATGCTAGCTTACAAGGCAGTTAATTTGGTCCTAGTGGGTTGCATGGATTTTGGCTTCCAATCGGATAGGGATAATAATAAGTCAACCTCGGGGTTTTGTGTTTACTTTAGGAGGTAAAGTCATAACTATGGAAGAGTGATAAACATATGTGTTTTTCTGGACTCCACCATAGAAGCTTAGTATATGGCAAACCTCTGAGGTAACCATAAAAGCTGAATGACTCAATAACCTCAAGATAGAATTAGATATGATTTCTGGTTTGTCCAAAGATTGTTACAATTTATTGTAATAATGTTGGTGCAGTAGCAAACTCGAAGAAACCATAAGTCTATAAGGCAAGTAAACACAATAGAGCGCAAGTACCACCCAATACGAGAAATCGTATAAATGAGGAGAGGTTGTTGCCGCCTAGATTGCATCAGGTGATGACCTATAGATCCTTCCACTAAGGTCCTTAAGGCAAGAGCTTTTGATGGGCATGTTGAAGGGTTAGGAATCAGATGTATGGCAGCAGATATAGCAGCTTAGTCTTTTAGTATAAGTGGGAGATTGTTGGGATGTATACTAAAAGCCTAGCTTTTGGTATAAACATTTATTTAGAAATAAGAATCACATTGGTCAAATATCTACATTTATAATAAATGTAGTTGTTCAATTAATTTATATTGTAGATAACATGGTGTGTGGTGTCACACACAGAAGATCATGTTATCGGTTCCTTATAAATTATAAACAGTAGCTCACGACCAAGATGGAAAAGAACAAACCATTGGAAGATCGTAGTGTAATTAGGTATTAGTTTATCTTAACTATATAATTACACTAGTACACTTAGAGTGTATTGAGTAGGACCATTTGAGGTCGTTTCTTTTATACTGACTTTATAAAGGAACAAAGACCTCAGTTATTATGGAAGTGTGTGCTCTTAATCCTAATATAATAACAAGCACATATATTTGATATTTATTTCTTTAATTTATCAATGGGTGAGATTTAGTTCGATGAATCAATAAACCCGATAAGTTGGGAAATGGTATCACTTATAGTGTGTGTTGTTGATTATAGAAGGAAACTGTGTCCTAGAGATACTAGGTTGATAATGTCCTCAAGAGGAGCTCATAAGGATTGTCATGTTAAACCCTGCAGGTGGACCTAGTCCGACATGACAATAAGGTTGAGTGGTACTACTCTTGGACTTAGATATTAATTAAATGAGTTGTCAGTAACTCACTTAATTAGTGGACATTCGATATCTTAAACACAGGGAGACTAACACACTCATAATAAGAAGGAGCCCAAAAATGTAATTTGGGATTGGTGCGGTAGTTCAATAATAGTTCTCTAGTGGAATGAATTATTATTGATAAAATTAAGTTGTGTGTTCGGGGCGAACACGAGATGCTTAATTTTATCGGGAGACCAAAACCAATTCCTCCTCTCGGTCCCTATCGTAGCCTCTTATTTATAGAGTGCTATACCCACCTATACCCACCTTCTATACCCACCAATAGGGGGCCGGCCAAGCTAACTTGGGAACCAAGCTAGGGTCGGCCTAGGTATGAATTGGGGTGGCCGGCCCTAGCTTGAACCCAAGCTAGTGGGGGCCGACCAAATTAAATTAAAAAGGAATTTTAATTTTAATTTTTATTATGTGGAAGAAATAATTTATTAAAGAGAATTAAAATTAAAATATCTCTCTTGTAAAAGATCTACAAAAGATTAAAGAAAGAGATTAGATCTCTTTCCTTATTTGTAGATTGGTGAGATATTTTATTTTCTCTTTAAAATTATCCACATGTTGATAAAATAAAAATTATAGAAATTTCTTTTTATCAACCATGAAGAGATTTTTAAAGAGAAATTTTATTTTTTAAAATTTTCGGAAACAAATTAGGAAGTTTTAATTGTTGATTAAAACTTGTCTAATTTACCTCTTTTGATGTGGCCGACCATTAGAGATTAATTGAGGAAATTTTATTTTATTTTTTTCAATTAAATCATGTCAAGGGAATTAAGGAAATTTTATTGTAATTAAATTTCCTAATTTGCCTAGGCCAAGGAATATAAAAGAAGGGGTGAGGGTGCCTTCATGAGACACAACATCTATTATTTCTCTCCCTCTTTTATTCCTTGGAGTGGACGGCCATCCTCTTCTTCTCTCCCTCTTTATGGTGGTCGAATCTCTCAAAGGCTTGGAGATCTTGTGGCGGCCGGATACTACTTGGAGAAGAAGAAGAAGAAGAAGGAGAGAAAGCGAGCATCTCTTGGAGCTTGGTTAGTGTTTTGATTTTCTTCCTTGGTGAAGCTTCTTTCTTTGTGGCCGAACCTAGCTAGGAGGAGAAGAAGGTGGTTGGTGGTTTCTCATCTCGGAAGATCGTTGCCCACACAACGTCCGAGGTTAGAAGAGGAATACGATAGAAGATCAAGAGGTCTTTCTAAAAGGTATAACTAGTAATTTTTCTTTCCGCATCATACTAGTTATTTTTGGAAATAATACCAAATACAAGAGACTTACGTTCTAGTATTTCGAATATGTTTTTCAAAGTTGTGTTCTTTTGTTTTTTTCCCTTGTGATTTGATTGTTCTTTTCGGTTAACCTAAAGTTATTTTAGGAAATTAAATATTAGATTTCTATAAAAGGTTTTGTCTAGTCGGTGGTGGTTGCTCTCATATCCAAGAAGGTCATGTGCCTTGCCACGTCAGTACTGGGAACCAATTATGGAAATTAATATTTAATGGAATTAATAACTTAAGGTGATTTGGGTCGAACGTGTTAAGTTCCGCAGGAGATCCAAGTCAAAACCTAAAAGAACATATAGATTAATTTTTGGATCAAACGTGTTAAGTTCCGCAGGCGATTCAAAATTTAATTTAAAAGAGCACATGGTAGCTAGGAAAAGGTTCAGACCTTTGTACAAAATTTTTGTACAGTGGAACCTCTAGGTTTTCCGAGTAGCAACCAACAGCATCTATATCTTGGAGTGCTTCATCATATGTCCGGGGATCAGGTTCATGTTTACCCGGGATCAAGTCCGAAGACTCTCCCAAAAACATGAATCTCTCAGGTTGCCTTATAACCCTCCCACTACGATGAGGCGTCGTTTGTGGTTGTGTATCATGTGTGACACGTGTTGCAGTCTCTTGTGGTACTTCATCTTGTACTATTGGTACTGAAGTAGACGTGTCCTCTCTAATTTCTTCTAGAACTATTTCACTTATGGGCTTATGGTTTATTACATAATCTTCTTCTAAAAATCGAGCATTGGTGCTAACAATGATCTTCTGATTTTTAGGATTATAAAACAAACCACCTTTCGTTCCCTTAGGATATCCTACAAACAGACATACTTCTGTACGTGATTCTAACATGACAGTATTGTTGGCCCCCGTGATAGTTTTGATGTGATCAACCAAGTTGGTTAGGTCCTGCTGTGTTTGATCCCTGTGTCTGAGTGTGCAGGAGCTTAGGAGCACAGGAAGTCGAGCGGAAGACGCAGCTAGCGAGAAGGACGACACGGGAAGGGAGCCGACGGGCTCGGTGCGTCCGAAGGACGAGAGAGCTGCGGAAGAGTACTCCGGTGGGCGTGAAGAGCGTGCGCGGCGTTCAAGGGACGTTAAGCCGGACGGAAGGCTTAAGGCGTGGCCAAGACCCAAGGATTGAGCCAAGATTAGTGGCATGCCCTAGCTTGGAGTCCAAGCTAGGTGTGGCCGACCACATATAATATAAAAGGGATTTTATTTAAATTTTTTCTTATGTGGATAATATGGTTTTAAAAGATAGTTTAAAATTTAAATATTTCCTTTTATAGCTTTCTACAAAAGATTAAGAAAAGAATTAAAATCTTTCCTTATTTATAGATTGAAAGGTGGCTTTAATTTTAAGAAAACTTTCATTTTGTGTAACCGTGTTCATGATTTAAAAGAGAGTTTAAAAATTAAAAATTTCCTTTTATAAGTTTCTATAAAAGATTAAGAAAAGAATAAATATCTTTTCTTATTTGTAGATTGAAAAGAGATTTTAATTTTAGAGTAACTTTCCTTTTGGAAATTATCCACATGTTTAAAAGAAATATTTTAATTTATAAAATTTCTTTTTATAATCCATCCTGAAGGAAAAAATTATTAGAGAATTTTTTATTAAATATTTTCGGAAACAAATTAGGAAGTTTTAATTCTTGAGAATAAAAACTTTCCTTGATGGAGAATTCTTTGTAGCCGACCACTTTAATAAGAGAAAAGAAAATTGATTTTTATCAATTAATTTTTTCTTTCATTGCAAAGAAAATAAGAATGTTTTATTAAAATTTCCTTATTTGCCAAGACCAAGGATTATAAAAAAGGGGGTAGAGGTGCCTTCATGATTGAACAACTCTATTCTATTTCTCTCCCTCTTTTCCTTGGTGTGACCGACCCTTTAAGTTCTTCTCTCTCCTTTTTCTTTCTTCTCCTTAGCCGAATCTCTTCAACCTTTGGAGCTTGGAAGGTGGCCGGATCTTACTTGGAGAAGAAGGAGGAAAAGGAGGCTTTGTTTCTAGCATCCCTTGAAGCTTGGTGGTGGTGGCCGAACCTCATATATTCTTAGAGTACTTGTGGTGGTCGAATCTTGCAAGAAGGAGAAGGGCTTGGGTGGTTCTCATCACGGTAGATCGTTTCCCATACAACGTCCGGGATAAGAAGAGGAATACGGTAGAAAATCAAGAAGTCGTTGTATACAAAGGAAGGTATAACTAGTAATTATTTTCCGTATCATACTAGTTTTTCTTTGTATGAATTCCAAACACAAGAGACATTAGATTCTAGATTTTCGGATTAGATATTGGAAGTTGTGTTTCTTTTCTTTTATTTTTCGAATTTGTGATTCGATTGTTCTTTTTGGTTAAACCTAGAGTTATATAAGGAAATTAAATATTAGCTTTCTTTAAAAGGCTTTGTCTAGGCGGTGGTGGATGCTCCCATATCCAAGAAGGTCATGTGCCTCGCCATGTAATCCTGGAAGCCAATTTTGGAAATTAATATTTAATTGAATTTATAACATAGGTTGATTTGGATCAATAGTATTAAGTTCCGCTTGTGATCAAAGTCTAAACCATTAAAAACAGATAAGTTAAATTTGGAATCAATAATGTTAAGTTCTATTTGTGATTCCTAATTTAACTTCTAAAGAACACAATAGATTGTTTAGGAAAAGGTTCGACACTTGTACAAAATTTTTGTGCAGTGGAACTGGTACGATTCTCCTTTGACCAACCAACCAAATTTTTTTACACTTGTACACTTACAATGAGAAGTTTGGCGCAGCTAAGCTTGGGAAGCTCATCCTAGGGCTCGGATCCTTAAGTCGGTGAAGGATGGTGTGGAAGACATCCGAGGGACTGCCGGACGAGGAGCAATGGAGTGGAGTTGAGAGAAGCGGACTTCAAGGCAATGTGAAGGATGGCACGGAGAGGAGCTGCGAGCTCGGGTGCATATGAGGGACGAAGGTTGAGGAAGAGGACTTCAAGGGCGACTTCAGAGAGGATAAGTGTGTGTATGTGCAATCTTAGCAGTCAACTGCGCAGTCGATTGCATTAGTCGACTGCTAGTTTTAGCAGTCGGTTGGCTGCGAACAGAAACATTCTGTTCGCTCAGCCAACAGCTACCAGTCGACTGCTAGTTTTAGCAGTCGACTAGTAAATGACTGTTGGCAAACCGTTGGTGATGCAAAGTAGCCGTTGGCTACCTCCAATGGTAGCACCAGTCGACTGATGGTTTTGCCAGTCGACTGGTGCCGAGATGAGTTGATATGATGATCAACTCTCTCCTCTTATTTAAGGGAAGCTTTGGGTATGAAGGAGGTTACTCATGCTAGTTGAATAACTCTTAAGTCATTGCCCTTAATCTCCATCTTGTAAAAGAAGAAGATTGTTTTGTGAGAGGTTGTACGCCACCGAGAAGGAGTAAGCTCTAGCCGGAGATTGTCGGGGATTGATCCACCGAAGGATCAAGGGTTCGTCCACCTCAAGGGTATGCCGTGGAGTAGGAGTAAGCAATCTCCGAACCACGTAAATGATTTGTGTTAGCGCTTGTCTCTCTTGTTTGCTTTTGTTTAAGTTTTTGTATTTTCGCTTGTGCGCACTAACCTTGTAGAGAAGAAATCGTAAATTGGGGGTGGCTTAGCTATCCAACCCCCCTGTTGGTTGCTACTCGGAATATCATCCTAGTTCCCCTTATAAAAATTTGTACAAACATAGAACTATCCTAGCTACCCATATGCTCTACTAAAGTTAAATTTGGATTGCAAACGATGCTTAACATTATTAATCCAAATTTCCCTTTATAAGTTAAACTTGGATTGGGAATGAAACTTAACATTCTTACTCCAAGTTCAACCGATGTGATCTTCCTAAGTTAAACCATATTACAGAAGTTATCAAATATCTATTTCTAAGATCGGCTTCCAGGTTAAACATGACGAGGCACTAGGCCTTCTTGGGTATGAGATCATCCACCACTTCCTAGACAAAGCCTCACAAAGAAATTGGATATTTAACTTCTTATAGTAAACTAGGTTTAACTATAGAGACCTCAATAGAAACACATTATCGAAACATGAAATCAAAAAATAAAATCGATAACAAAACGATAACTTAAAACCGATAACCTCTTGTGTTTGATTTTTGAAGATCTATACAAAAGATGAACTAGTTATGATGCGGAAATTAATAACTAGTTATACCTTTTATAGTGTTAGTAATTAGCTCTAAGAGCCAATCATGAGATGATTAGGCTTTTTGGATTAATCATTCAGTTAGACTCGAATGAACCCACTCATTGGATTAAGTGTAATCCGAATTAGACTCATTGAGTTAGACTCAAATAGATCTAATTGTTGGATTGAGTCGAATTGCATGGGAATCAATGGGTTAGACTCATTGGGTGAACTTGAGTTCACCAAGGAAGTTAAATGGTCAAAATTCAACCATTAGATTGAATGGTTGATTTTGAGTCATTGGATTAGAAGATGAAAGGGTGGAGACTCTTGATATTCCATGGGATGACTATAAATATCATTTGGATGATATTTTTCATAAGATTTTCATCACTTGAGAAGGTGAAAGGTTTCTTTGCTTCTTCTTCTTCCTCCTTTCCTTGCTTGGCCGAACACACCCTTGAAGGTTGCTAGCACAACCTTGTGTGTTCTTCTCCATCTTGTTGAGTTTGTGAGACAAACAAAGACAAGACTTGTAAATGTGGATACCGTAGAGGCGCGAACGCTTGATCGTGCTGTGATCTGAGCTGTCGAGAGATCGTGAGCACGCTTCAAAGGTATAACTGTATCATGTCTTTAGATCTAACTTAGTATAAAATTATGTTTCCCTTCGCATGGATCTTCTGGAGGAAATAGGTTTTTCCGCTGCGCGTTTGCGTGTTTAGCAACCTATTCCCTTACAGTGGTATCAGAGCCACTTGCGAAGGGATATGCTAAGTTATTAGAATTTTTATATATGATATAGAAATTGCATGATAGGGTTTTCTATGAATGGCAAAATTGTGAGTTTCGGCCACACAAGACTCTCAGCCAGATTATGAGTCTTGGCCAGACTATGAGTCTTGGCTAGATTCTGAGTTTCGACCAAATCTTGAGTCATGACCGAATGTTGGTGTGTGACCAACAAGGTCTCGAATAGAGTTACTTTGTTTGGAACAAAACGAAGTTGGTGTGTGACCAACAAGGTCTCGGCTAGAGATGTTTTGTTTAGAACGAAACATAGTTGGTATTGTGGGTAGTGTCTCGGGCATGGCAGCAACTCCTAAATGAGTATGCAAAATTAGTTGCTCCAATCATAGTAAATTTTATGTCATTAGTATATTGTGAATATAAATGACATGGTGCATGGTTATGACCCTTTAACCCCAATGTGATTGGATGTGTGTAATGTTGTAATTCAAAATACGGCATGCGTGTCGTGCCTTCATCTCTTTTATTCTTGTTGTAATTAGATTACACTCGAATGTAACTCGAGTTTCTTTAGATTTTGCAATGTACAAAATTAGAAAGAGTTAGCCTTCTGAAAGACGGATGAAAAGGAAGAAAGGACAACAACATACGACAACCAAGGAAGCGCTAGGAGAAACTGCTTAGACCTAGATTGACTTATTACTCTTCTCATTAGCTTGAGAAGATCGTAATTTATGAGGTCACATTTAAACTTGTGTTAATGTGTTTATTCGATTGTATGATTTATTTATGAATAAATTCTAAAAATCCTTATCATTTAAAAAATTAAAAAAAAAACATCTGTTTTGCTCTGGCAGTCGATTCCACTCTTCCGTCCATCGTAGCGGTTCATCGTGGGGATGATGGCCTTCGATCGAGCGGTTTGGATTGGATCAAAATCTTAGAACAATTAGAAATTATTATCAATATCTCCCTACTGATTCCGCCCCCAGTTATATCTGCACCTTTTCTTTCCGGACTTCCTCTCTCTGATCGTTTGGTTTTGTACCCCTCGATGATCTCCGCGTTTCCTTTTCCTGTCCCTTTCTCAACCCATTCTATCTCGCTTGCCGCAATTGCTTCTGTTTTATTATGATTCTTCTTTCTGCTGAGGACAGATTCGATAGTCGGTTTTTTATTCTTCTCTTTTGAAGTGAGGTATTCGCTTCGGATGCTATCCATGGGATGCTGATGGAGAACCAGGTAACTTTCTCTACCTTTGCGTTTAATTTTATTGTTATCCGAAGGGAGGTGTCCCGTTCATTAGCTTTGTTTTCAGCAGATCTTACTGTTGATTTCTCTTCTTACTGTTAGATATGTGGTTATTTTACTTCAAAATGTTTGTTTCTCGCTCTTGAATCTAATTCAGTTCGTTGACGCCTCCTTACTTGTCTCGCTTAGTTTTCTGAACCAGCCATAAATTCCATGGCACAGGGGCATCTGAGTTGTAGGATTAATCCGGGACTAGCAATTTGGCATATGGACGCAAGTTTCAATTTGTATTTTTTTTATTGAAAATTTGATTTGAGGGTTGCCAACATCCTTTATGTGTTTCTTGTCCTTTTTTTTCAATTCAACGGAGAGAAAAGGGGGAGAAGGAAAAAAAAATTGAATGCCACATTTTGGTATTGTAGTCGCTAGATTGCAATTCATTCTCAATTTGACAAGAATTGAAATGATTTGATATTGATAGGTAGCCCCCTTCTCTTAATTGTTGAATTACCCCTTCAACAGAATGGGTAAGTGTTCCTATGATGCGCCAAGCGTATTCTCCCCCAAATTTAGGAGAATCCAAATAGGACCTGCGCTTGCTCTGCCAGCACTCTTCCTCACCTGCCTTAAATGTTTGAAAGTTAGACATGTCCTTTAATGGTCGAGAGAAGTTTGTTACACACTGCCTTTTAATGGTTTAGATAAACAAGATATTGTATTTTTCTATGGTCTTTCATTCTGATTAAAATCGTGATTTGCCACATCAAAGGCTGTACGCCTGTACTTCAATTTCATGGATTTGAGTTCAGGAGTTCCGGTTTTCACTTCCAATAATTAGTAATCACTGAAATTTTGAATTCTAAATTTTGGCTTTGAGTTGTTTGGTAATTATCTTGTTTGGTTTTCTGTCTTTTAATTTGTTAGTCAATTAATGGAAATTTGCTTGGTTCGTAGTTGTTAGTCAAATAAGAATTTCCTCATTCAATTCTATGTGTGTAGATTTCTCTGTGTGAGAATTCTGCATACTTTTACTAGCATGAGAATTCTAATGAATATCAGTTAAAGGTGCAATCTAATATTCACCGAGTCTATCTGTTATTCTACTCAACTAATTTCTCTGTTTATTTGTTTTTAAATTATAGAACATTGCAAATCTTCTATTATTTTCGGTGACATGTAATTATGATTTCTGCAGGTTACCCTTTTATTTCCCATGGTGACCAAACTAAGTTTTATCCAACTGTATGATGATTGAGAGTGGCTTGTGCTATAAGAGTTTGTGTAGTACTGCCTTGTTTTCTAGTCAGATGGTATCAATAAACCTAGGTGCCCTTCATTATTTCCTGGATCATATATATGGGGCATTTGTTCATCGAACCAAGTTAAGCACACCCTTTTTTTCGAAGGGATGGGGAGGAAGCAAGCTTGATTTATTAGAGAGCTTGGTCAAGCAGCTTTTCCCAATATCTGAAGTTCAGAATTTGCCTCCAATTATGGTGCAGCCCATTTGGAAGATGGTTTGGGAGACAAAAAATGCATGCTTGAGAGAAGGTATTTTTAGGACACCTTGTGAAGAGAGATTAATCAGTGCATTACCTCCTGAGAGCTATAATGCAAGGGTTGCCTTCCTCTCACCAAAATTAGTCCCACCACAGAAAATGGCTTGTGTAGTTCATTTAGCAGGTATGAAGTTTTATTTATTTATTTATACCGCTTTTAAGAATGTTAGTTGCTAGCATCAAATTATAAAAATTGTTCAACATGTTCAGTATGTGCAAAGGTGACACAACAATTTGCTTCACAAATTCTTGTTTCACATGTAATTGGTTTGTTCTTTTCTTTTGAATATTTTAAAATAGCAAGATATCTTGTTGCAAAATGGAGTATTTAGGTTATAATGGAGAAAATATAAATGAGTCCATGTGCAATTTCTTACTTAAGAGGATGCTACAACAAATTCATTTGTAGTATCACAAAAAATTGAAGGCTTATGAGTAATAATCTTGACAAGAGATCATAGGATATACGTCTCTTTATAAAATAAAGTGGTGAATCCTTTGTGGGCTATTGAAATACCTTCGGATATATTGACTTATATCTAATCATTCCAGACTTGCACCTCCTAGGAGATGATTGCCAAGATGTCAAAGTTTAATCCTCCATAACCAAGATGACTTGAATACCTTAAATCTAAGGAAACTTGCACTTGAGTTGCAATGAGATCTTCATTGACATGTAGAGAATCACATGAAGTCTTATAGTAGGTCATATCCAATGAACTAGTTACCCTTAACTAGCATATATACGTTAACTCTCAACATCCCAATATTCTCAACTAGTGAGGACCAACCACTTGGATAAACCAAGGAGCATAACATATACAAGTCTTACATAATTGATGATGTCCAATTTCATCAATTCATCGACTAGGGAATATTTCAATACGTAAATAATTACACATGGAGAGATACCCACTAATTATGATCCGATCACAATTTCTTTTATGGTATGTATTATATTGTGGACTTTATTAATTGAGTTTAAGATCAATATCATATAATAGAGAATGTATACAATAAATAATCCAAGGCGATTGTCTTAGGACACCTCTTAAATATAACATACTCTCACTTGGCCTAATATCAATCGCCTTGGTATCTAATAACATAGGACTTGACATGACTCTCAAACTTACTTTGTGGTAGAGTGTTTGTCAAATGATCCACTAAGTTCCTTTCGGTGAAAATTTTCTCAATTTGTATTTCTTGTTTACTTATGATCTCCCTGATCAAGTGATAGCGACAAAACACATGTTTTGATCGTTGATGAGACCTTGGTTCCTTGGTCTGTGCAATCACCCCATTGTTGTCGCAGTAAACTGGTAATACTTTAACAATGTTCAGAACCACACCAAGTTCAGTGATGAACTTCTTAATCCAAACCGCTTCCTTTGCTGTTTCAGAAGTTCCAATGTATTCTGTTTCAGTGATAGAATCAACAATGATTTTCTGTTTGAAACTTTTCCAACTTATTATACCTTCATTTAGAGTGAATATGTATTCAGAATGGGACTTGAAGTCATCCTTGTCCATTTAGAAGCTGCCATCAGTATACTCACGTATTACCATATCACCTTCTCCATTTTAGGGGTGTAAATGAATCAAACCGCTCATGAGTTATTCGAAGCTTAATTCGATAAAAGCTCTTTTGAGCTCGTTTAATGAGGTTCGTTAAGATAAATAACCAATCTCAAGATTCATAATACTTGACTTGTTAGCTCGTAAACATGTTCGTTAGTAAGCACATGAATTAACTTTTAAATGAAAAAATAATAGTTTTGATATTGAATTTATAGATTTTACACTACTTATGAAAAATGTAGACAAATATATTAAATTTATTTATTAAAATAAAATTATAAATTTTTATAAGAATATTATAATTTTCTCTAAATATATAATTTAGTTTCAATGAATATTTAAATTTATAATTTATATTTATTAAGCTCATTTATGTTCGATAAAAGCTCAAATAAGCTGGTAAGTCATGAATATATTCGTTAAATAAAGTTCGAGTTCGGTTCGATTATAAATGAGTCAAACTCAAACATTCAAGAGTTTGACTTGGCTCGGCTCGATTACACCCCTATTTCATATACCAAGAATATATCCTTAGTTCTTCTCAAGTAGTTGAGGATTGCCTTGACACCTACCCAGTGATTCATGCCTGGATTCGATTGATATCTACTCGTGATGCTCAGAGCGTACAATACATCGGACCTAGTATATAACGTAATATACATGATCGATCTTAAAGCTGACGCATATGGGATCTGACTCTTGCATATCCTCTCGTCTTGTGTGCTCGGACACAGACTTCGAAAGGTAAATCCCATATCTAATTGGGAGAAAATCTTTATTGAATTTTCTATGCTAAATCGTTTTAGCGCCTTATCTTTGTATGTAGACTGCAAAAGATAAAGCAACTTTTTCTATCTATCTCTATAGATCTTAATCTCAATGATATAGGTTGCTTCTCCCATGTATTTCATGGAGAATGTCTTGAACAACTAAAATTTAACTCATTGTAGAACATGCACATAGTTTTCTATGAGCAATATGTCATCAACAAATAATACTAGGAACACGACTGCACTCCCACTAACCTTTATATACACGCAAGGTTCATCTGGATTTTATGAGAAATTAAACCCAATGATTACCTCATCAAAATGGATGTTCTAACTCTATATGCTTGCTTTAGTTCATAAATAGTTTGGTTTTATCAATCGATGTGAAACCCTCAGTTGTGTCATATATACATACTCGAGCGGGTTTCTATTAAAGAAAATTGTTTTCATATTCATTTGTTATATCTCATAATCATGATGAGCTGCTATAACCAAGAGTATCCGAATGAATCTAAGCATGGTTATTGATGCAAAGGTTTCATCATAGGCAATATCATATTTTGATGATAGCCTTTCGCCACCAATCTCGTTTTGTAGGTAATCAAATTACCATCAATGTCGGTTTTCTTCTTGAAAATCCACTTACACCTAATTGGTATAATACCTTCGGATGGGTCCACTAAGTTCCAAACTTGATTTTCATACATGAAATCCATTTTTGATTTCATAACTTTTAACTATGAGTCCGTTTTTTGAACTATTTAGAAGTTCTTCATAACTAATAGACTCCTTATTCTCAATAAGTAACATGTCTCACAATTCAGTTATGAGAAATCCATCTCTCTCTGGAATTAGACGTGTTCTACTAGATGTACGAAAATGTGGTGTAATAATAGGTTCAACCGCTACCTCATCCTCATGAGTAATCGGCTATTGTTCCTGATTAGGCATCTCTTCAATGTCTATTGGAGTTTCATGAATTGCCCCAAGTTCAACCTCACTCCCACTGTTTTTCTCCCAGAGAAACTCTTTCTCTAGAAATACAACATGCCTTGAAACAAACACCTTTTGTTACCAGGAATGATAGAATTGGTAACCCTTTGTTTCCTTAGTGTAACTAATAAATAGACACTGATCAGACTTAGCATCTAGCTTGTCTGATATATTCGTCTTCACATAAGCAAAACAACCACATATCTTTAAATAAGACATATGAGGTTTCTTACCGATCCACATCTCATATGGAGTAATAGAGACTGCCTTAGTCGGAACTCCATTTAGCAAGTAAACAGTTGTCTTGTTCAACAAAGTTCGGTTTCGCCTCTTAGACACACCATTGTGTTTCGTGTGTAATGCGGAGTTCATTGAGACAATATGTCATTGTATGAGATAATCTTGAAACTCTTTGCTTAAATATTCGCCATCTCGATCCGATCAAAGTATTTTAATACTTTTTTCAAGTTGTTTCTCTATCATGTTTGAATTCTTTAAACTTTTCGAAGCCTTCAGACTTGTATCTCAATAGTACACATCCAAATCGTGAATGATCATCGATGAAGGTAATGAAGTAGCTATAACCTCTTCGTGCATGGGTTGATATAGGCCCACATACATTGGTATGTATGAGGGTCAATTCATCGTTCTCTCGTTCACCTTTTCTCTTAAAAGGTAACTTAGTCATCTTCCCTTATAAGCATGAAGCGTATGAATCAAATGAATCTAATCCAAATGATTCTAGAATTCCACACTTGTGTAATTTGGACATGTGTTTCTTACTTTTATGGCCAAGGCGGCAATGCCACGTGTAGGAGGTTAACTGATGGTCTCTTCAAGTACGTTTATTACTCGTTTTGATATTGAATATGTCATTGGTATCTCTAGCACGTGGATACCATTGGATAACTTTCCAATCATAGAAAAAACATCATTTAAAGTTATATAACAACAATTTTTGCTAAAATTAAATAGAAACTCTTTCTATTTTAGTAAGAAATAGAAACAATGTTCTTTATCAATGAAGGAACAAAATAATAATTATCCAATGCCAAAACTAGTCCACTAGGAAGGTTTAACAAATAAGTTCCGCTATAGCTGCAACCTTTGCTCTATTACCAACTCGTAAATTTACTTCTCCATTAATTAGTTTCTACTATTCCTCGGCCCCTATATGTCATTATATATATATATGAGACACACCTATATCCAATACCCAAGTGCCTGAGGAAATAATATGATAATCAATAACGAATATATTTGACGCGGATGGGATATCGGATGTTGTCTTCTTCTTCAGGGACTCAAGATAAATCTTATCGTTTTTTTTCCAGTGTCCCGTCTTGCCACAATGGTGACATGAACTTTTTGGTGTCGGTTCTTCTTTCGAAGCTATTTTCTTCCCTTTAGCATGAGTTTTTTACTTTCTCTTAGAACCTTTCTTTGAAGAATCAACATCACAGCTTTCGATTCCTTCTTAACCGATGGCTCCACTGTCTTAAGCATATTAATCAACTCAAAAATAGTGGATTCAAGTTTGTTCATCCGATAGTTCACCATAAAATGAATAACTATTGGGCAAACTATGTAGAATTAAGTCCATACTTAACTCATGATCTATTGCGAATCCAAGTGATCCCAACCGCTCAATATAGTCATTTATCTTTAGTACAAACTGTACTGTAGATGAACTCTCCTACCTCTTTGAGCCAATGAGGAGCTTAACTTTGAACAGTTCGGATCTTGGTTACTCATTGAATAACTCACGAAGATGATAAATAATCATATAAGCCGTTGGATTGAAAATAATTTAGATATCTCCACAATTGTATGATATTGTCCACTTTAAGCCTAAACCCTCCTAGTTTTGCTTTTGGGCTTTATCCAAAAGGTCTTATGCCAATGGAGATTTTTTTTTTATAAACCCATGATCTTTCCCATGTGTTTTCAATGTGGGATTATATTTGCAATCTTACAACCCCAACAATCCCCCCTCTCAAACAAAGGACCATAAGACCCCCCTCAAACATCAAGTCACTCTTGACCTACTCAGGATCTCCCCTAGAGCATCGGGTCACTTTTGACCTGCTCAGGGCCTCCCCTCAAGTAGGGTCGTCTTAAGGTTTCATGAGGCCCTAGGCCAAAAAAATTAGGTCTTTAATAATTTTTTTTTAAAAAAAAAATTTCCTCTCACCCTTTTTCATTCAGACTTGGGACTGACAATGGCGGGTTTAAAATTTTTTTTAAAAAATAAATATTAATTTAAAAGTAAATTTTTATATAAAATTTAGTTTTCTATCTTTTTGAGATGCAAAATTATTAATTAAATTTTTATATTCAAGTTTTGATAATAAATTTTTATCAATTGATAGCTTTAATAGAATTGTATATGAATATAATAATTATAATTAAGATTTCATTAATTAAAGTTTCATTGGAATTAATTAAAGTCTCCATTGGAATTGATAACTGACCTTGACTTGTGGAAATCGAAGGGTTACATTTGAAAAGTATCGGTTTTTTCATTTGACAAAATTAAATTTTAATTATTAAGTATATTTAAAAAAATTTTAATACTAATGGGCCCCAATTTTATTGTTGCCTTAGGCCGGCACTGCCCTCAAGCATCAAGTCACCGACCTGCTCAGGGCCTCCCCCACCTTGTTTAAGGTTTCACCCACATGGTTCGATCTTGGATCATGGTTCTAGCTCGTACTTCTTCCGGCGGTTTAGGGCGACCTCGCTCTGATATCAATTGTTAGATTGAAAAGAATTTAGATATCTCCATAATAGTATGATATTGCCTACTTTAGGTCTAAACCTTCATGGTTTTGCTCTTGGACTTTACCCAAAAGACCTCATGCAATTGAGATATTTCTTTCTTATAAACCCATGATCTTTTCCATATATTTTTAATGTGAGATTATACTTGCAACTTTACAACCCCAACATAAGTGTCCATATTCTCATGTTGTTTTTGCATTTCAGGAGGCGTCAAAGCTAGCATAATGCAACTAACAAGTTTAGAATTAGTCGTATATTTCTGATGAGCCAACATTTGGCCCGAAGTTGCATCATCCACTAGACTCGTGGGAGGAGGCTTTTCAAGGACATAGACAATCTTCTCGACCTTGAGAACAATTCTAAGGTTTCGAAATCAGTCCAAGAAGTTTGCCCAGTAAATATATTCATGTCTAAAATCGAGCGTAAATTAACAGAAGACATTCTTATTCTATTAACCTAGAAATACAAAATTGAACATATAAGAGAGCTGAATGAGCACGGATGATGGACCACTTCATTCATAGTTGGGATTCCATGAACCCACCTATGAATGCCTTTTGGTTCAGGAACAGACCAGGGGTTTGGGTCCAGAAGACATCGCCTCGAGTTGAATATGTAATGTAAACAATTCACCTACATAAAAGAGGTCTCACTTATCAAATTTAACTTACCTTGAATTCGGGAAATGATAATTTTTCTTCATGTGGGTTGATATCCACTATAGATAACAAACCATTCTTAGCTCTAGTGGTAGGTATCACACATACTAATTATATGTCACATATATAACTATCATATGTATAAACGTCGGATTGATAACACATTAACATATATATACCATATGTATAATAACCAACTTCACCTCTTTCCACATAAACTTGGAACGAATCCAACAAATTAATGCTTCAAGCAAAAGTCAACCCATTAATCATGAGATCATATCTCAATGGTACAAACATGCCTAATTTCAAATTAGGCTTAGAGTGAGTTAACAACCCAAACATGAAATTAAACTCTAGTTTTTACTATATTAATGGAAGGTGTAAGATTTAAAATTAAATAAGGGATTTCTTTATTTATTTGGTCTTATCAATTACATTCAAAATAGGTAAAGCATTTACATGACATAAATCATAACATATATGATAGCATTTAATATGGCATAAATCATGACATCAATTATGCACTAATCATGGTGTAGTTGTTATAAATTAATTAGGAAATCAAATATTATAAAAGATTTATTTCTATAAACCAAGATCCCTAATTAGATTAGGAAATAAATTTTCAAATTTAATCTAATATTTTATTAGGAACCAATTTCCAAAATTAGAAGTTTGTAATTAAATTATGAAATAATTTTCAAAATTGGATCTTCTAACAAATTAGGAAATAAATTTTAAGATTGGATTTCCTAATAAATTAGGAAATATTTTTTCAAGATTGGAAATTTCCTAATAAATTAGGAAATATTTTTCCAAGATCAATTTTCCTAGCAAATTAGGAAACAATCTCTAAAATTGAAAAATTTTATGTCGAATTATGAAACAGTTTTTGTATCCAAATTTTTTTTTGAAATGTCCATAAATAAAATTTACAACAATCTACACTTGAAAAACTAGGTCTAATAATTTCCTAAATTATTAAAACACGCATCACACATAACCACAAGACACACGTGTCCGACATAATCATAGAAATAAGCTTCGTTAGAAGTCTACCTGTTGGATGATGTAAAGCGAAAACGACCTCAACGAGCAAGTCTAGCAAAACTTACCTCTACTTGTATCCATGCCAAGATATCCTTGAGACGACTTCGCTAAGTCACGTGTCGTGTCTCCGCATTGGTACTAGCTAAAGGAGGGAGGCAAAGAGATTCAAGAGAGGATCCACGATTTGATTCGGTATTCGGCAGCATAAGGCAACCCGACGGTACGAAATGAAGTGACCTGCAGCGGTAACACCGCTGTTCAGGGGCTGGAAAGTTCGCTGCCAGCGAGGGACAGCAGGTCCGGTGATGGTGGAGTTCCGACAGCAACTATTGCTTGCCGGAACAGTGCTCCAAGGCGGCCGGAAGAAGGCTGGGCTGCAGAATTCTGGTGGTAGGGCAGCAGCTTGGTCCGTTGGGGCAGCACCTTCAGCCGACGTTGGGCAGCTGTACCACCACCGGCAGCAACCTTTGTTGCGGTGACCGATGGCTGACTAGCAGAGGAAGAGGTGGCCGGTAGTGGAGCTTCGAGATCCTCTTCTCTTGTGGAACCACCACATAAGCGGCCCCCCTAGAGCCGGTCCCACGGATATGGAGGGAGGTAAATGCAGGTACACAGGTGGAAAGTGCATGGCGGAGACGTTAACCCCAGGCAGTGACACCCCGGGGATCGACTCCTGGACCTTTCAGCCACAGAACCATGCACTCCCCATCTGTGTTACGCCTTGGGGACAACGAGATCCTCTTCTCTTGTGGTTGGCGGCGGCAAGGAGGAGAGGGGAGAACATATCCTAAAACAATTTTAGGTTAAGTTCAATTGGTGTGTTTTTCTATCTAACCTAGATCTATATATATATATCTCCTAACGAGTTTGAAGAGTAAATTCAAACTCGCACCTGCTAACCCAAAACCATATCCATTAGCCTTAAGTTTGGTTCAAGACCAAACCACTTGATTCAAAAATCAAACCATCTTTAATTAAAATCAAACCAATTTGATTTATAATTAAACCCAAGAGAGTCTAACTCATTTACAAGAGATGTGGCCCATTTGCGTTTTCGTTGCGCCAAACACTTTCCATATTTGTCTTCGTCTGGTCCAACCATACTCAATCTCTTTCGATCTGAGAATTCAATTCTTAAACTTTTATGTCTTTTGGATAAACTCGTAGTATATGTGATCTTATAGATTTCCAGTTATGTTGTCATTCGTAATGAACCATTAATTACGAATAAATCACGAGTGATACCTAGTAGTATATCATGACCCCTAATTGATTGAGAACTCACAGTTGATTCCAAAACCACTTTTAAAACCTTCAACGGCTACCGTTAGTTATGTGTCTATTCCTTTCACTCATCTTATACCCACTTGGTTCAGGACATGGCTTATGTGTCAGTTATCATTAGGCTGACTACGTCACATCTAGTTCAAGTAGTAATTCCATTACTCAAACACGTGTCCAAGAAAACCATTCTCTTGATGTACAAGTAATAATTCTGACAAGCTGTTATATGGTATACGTCTCCTTATAAAAAGGAGTGGTGAATCCTCTGTGGGCTATTCAAACACATTCAGATATATTAACTTATACTCAATCATCCCAGACTTGCACCTTCTATTAGATGATTGTCAAGATGTTAAAGTATAAGCCTCCATGTCCAAGATAACTTGAATACCTCAAGTTTAAGGAAATTTATACTCGAGCTGCAATGAGATCTTCATTGACATGTAGAGAACCACATGAAGTCTCATAGCAGGTTGCATCCAATGAACTAATTACTCTTAACTAACATTCATATGTTCACTCTCAACATCCCAATATTTTCAATCAGTGAGGACCAACTGCTTGGATAAACCAAGAAGCATAACATATGTTAGTCTTATAGAATTGATGATGTCAATTTCATCAATTCATCGACTAAGGAATATTTCAATATGTACATAATTACACATTGAGAAATACCCACTATTGTGATCCAATTATAATTTTCCTCGTGCTATGAATTGTATCGTGAACTTCATTAATTGAGTTTAAGATCAATATCATATACATAGAGAATACACTCGCAATATATAATATAATATCAAGACGATTGTCACACCTCTCAAATATAACAAGTCAAGTTTTTGAAGATTCTTATATGTTCATTTTTATAAGTTAACTTGATTGTGGCTCAAAGGCACTGGAGACCATACATTTGAGAGGAGGCTGCGCCTCGGGGGACCACTGTTGAAGCAGAATATTGCAACTATGGTGCTTGAGAGGTAAAACATATTTAAATTCCACATTAAAAGCTAATAGAAATATTCTTTGATCCTTATATATAAATGACTTCCAAATGTATTTGCCTTATATTTTTGGTTAAACCGAGTGAAATGTGCTGCAGCCCATTTTATGGTCTTCGACGTCCTAGATTGCAGCATGGTGCAAAGCTTCTCTGTGTGAGTGACTTGCTACTTCTAGGAAGAGTAACTATCGAGGAATCACGTGGTTTGTTGCACTGGCTAGAGGAAGAAGCTGGATTTGGCAAGACAGGCATATGTGGGCTGAGCATGGGTAAAAGAGGCAAATTAAGAGTTGTGCTGTCTTGTAATGGATGAATATAACGTTGTACATATGCCTCGTATTATCAACAAAAGACTTGCATTGAAATATTAAATAGATTTCTTATTTAAAATTTAAAAACAATAGATTTGGATAGTTATTTCCTCCAATACATTCACCGTGTTCTAATGCAAAGCTTTTCTGTGAGTGCAGGTGGTGTTCATGCTGCAATGGTAGGATCTCTATATCCTAGACCAATTGCCACATTGCCATTTCTCGCTCCTCATTCTGCTGTTGTAGCTTTCTGTGAAGGGGTCTTGAAATACGCCACAGCATGGGAGGCACTTAGAGAAGATGCTGAAGAGGAGACTGGGATGACTCTAGAACAAGCCAAACAGCGGTTACGGTCTGTGTTATCGCTCACTGATGTTACAAGGTTTCCAGTTCCCAAATATCCCAAGGCTGTCATTTTTGTAGCTGCTACAGTAAGATCTATTTCGTTATAAAGAATTCCGTCGTTTTTTGTTTCCTTTGCTGATGTTTCTCAAAAATCCAACGGACTTGTTTTTCCTTTATGTTTATGAAGTTAAATTGTTTGTTACACTTTGCACTATGGTCCGTTATCATGCATGTTCTTTTTGTCACTTGATCTCATTCATGTAATATATTAATCTTTATTGTTTCCTTAATGATTTTATTTTCATGGATAATAAAAATAGGACGATGGGTATATTCCTAAACATTCAGTTTGGGAGCTTCAAAAAGCATGGCCTGGATCAGAAGTGAGGTGGGTGACTGGTGGTCATATTTCATCGTTTATTCTTCACAATGATGCTTTCCGCAAGGCAATAGTTGATGCCCTCGGTAGATTGCAGTGGAGGGTATCCTGATTCAGAATCTTCATCATTAAATATATTTGCATTTGACAATTCTTGTGGTATCAATCGCACTTGTAAAATTTCATACTATAACGTTGACTCATGGAAAACTATTGCATATTTGTGAGTTTACATTGTTTTTGCTTAGCATTCATTGGCTATATATATATATATATATATATATATATACCTATGATCATGAAACCAGCGGTGATTTAAAGTTTTCAAAAAGGATGATGTGGTGGAGATGGCCGAGTGTAATATATAAATAATTAATTAGTTGCAACAAGTTGATTTTAATTGTCTTCCATATAAAAACTTGAGTTTTTGTATGTCTCAATAACTAATCATGAAAGGCGCCTTAAATTTTCACAAGATTAGTTCAACTCAAGTTGTTCAACTTGGCTATTGTGTTTCCCCGATATAAACATAATAAACAAATAACTTCATTATTTACTTAACTGATCTAATATTTATGTTCTATTTTTATCATGCTAATAACCAGAATATTAACATCATAATTTGTGGTAATTTAAGCGCCCAAAGAATAATTCCAAGATATGAAACCGATGTCTAATAGTTTCCCAACGACAAGCAAAAAAAAAAGATACATAGGTCTTTATGCAAACAAGCAAAGTTACAAAATTCTGAAGGCATAACGTTGCTCGATCGTGTATATTTTCAGTTTTTAGGGGAAAAACAGTCGCCTTGCAAATATAAGTAAACTCTCAATACATTTCATCAAGTACGAACTTCAAAAAACAGAGAGCAAAAAATAATAAAAAAAAATTAAAGATGATATCTAGAAGTTCTAAGATTTAATAAATGTCAAAATATATGTAGTTTCATTTCCTATTGTATCGATGACTGTCCACCATGAGATTTTTTTATTATTTATTTTGTGATCGTGAACTTTGATTGGATTTAGTATCAGAATTGAAAGAGCTTCTTGCTTTGTCAATTTAGCTTCGCAACTTCTGGTCAGATGCTTCCTTTATTACCCTGGTCCCCTTATACGATACCTATTATTTGACGAGGTGCCCCTTGCCGGATGAAGGAACAAGTATAACACATTGAAGCAAGAATTAATAACTCATTGCTCTCAGGGGATATGAAATGGATCGTTACCCCCTTAACGGGGGGGGGGAGCGTGTTTCTACTTAGAAAAGTGGATCTTTTCGATATGAATTAAAAGACACATTTCACAACCCCAACAAATGACAGAGAGAAATGCAAGGGAAATTCATAGATCCAAATGGATCGTTACCCCCTTAACCGGGGGAGCGTGTTTCTACATAGAAAAGTGGACCTTTTCGATATGGATTAAAAGACATATTTCGCAACCCCAACAAATAACAGAGAGAAATGCAAGGGAAATTCATAGATCGAAATGACATGCAAAATCGATCAAAATTGCAAGGAAATTCGAGGACAAATGGCAAGGAAATTCGAGGACAAATTGCTTTTTTATTTATATATTTATTTATATATATATATATTCTTAATTCCTTAATTCTTATATTTTTATATTAAAATATTTGAAATTTTTGTTATTATTTTATTTATTATTTGATAATATGTATAAATTAATATACAATACAAATTATAAATAAATAATTAATATTATAAATAAATAATTAATAAATTAAATAAATAATTAATAAATAAATTTTTAATTTAAGTTAAGATATTAATAATTAATATCTATTGGTACTTTTTTATTACATAATATGTATTACATATTAACTTTTTTATTACTATTACATATTAATATATATATATTTTATTTTAATATATATATTTTTATTATATTAATTTTTATTTATATGCTGAATTGGTATCATAATAGTAGACTTGCGTAAATCAAAAGAATGTATAGTACATTTGGCTTGCTATATATTTTTAGAATTACATTTATGAACAGGAATCTTGATCCTCCTGGACCTCTATTCATTCATTGATTCAGTGGATTAAACCTCACCTATTAAATATGTGAGGCCCAATCTATCCAATTAATGAATGAATAGAGCCTCCTTTGATTAAAATATTCTAGAGCAAAGAATCTGGCCTCTTACACTTATAGCTTTTTCCTTATTGGAGTAAATCAAGGAAATCCTTGATATACTTTATCAAGCAAGGGTGCAAGCTAAGTTACTTCTAGACTTCTAGTGGCGATGCAATTTAGACAATGGATGATTTTTGACCTGATGTGGTGCAAGTAAACTGAAACTTAAAACATACATATCTAGCGTGATGTCTTTTTGTGGACTAAGTAATGGCGATGATAACCAATTATTCTCGTTATGTTTCCAAGTGGCGAAAACATAACTCTTTACCTGCTACAACGCGGTCCAAGGTTGGCATTTGAATTTCTTATATGGGCGTAGCCGAGTTAGTATTTGGGTGAGGGGTTGCGTCACAATGAGTCTTGGGTTCGAGATGTGGGGTTTACCCTCCACTTTTTCCGCACTCCATCACCTACGAGGCCTCTCGACTACCGGGTATTATCAATAAAAATAGTGTTGATTCTAAAGCATGAAATTTAGAAATACAAAATCTATAAAACTCACAGTGATCTCCCGTAATAGATTTTGATTTTCACTTTGTATCAGAAAAATGATCATGAACGAATCGGAAAGCTCTTCAAGATTCACAAACTTAATCCCACATATGTATGTTTTTCTTCATCGATTACTTGCTCACACCCTCTTCCCTTTCAATCCCTTGGACGCCTCTTATATAAAGACAAGCGACAATAATGTCGCTCATAAAGGAAGAAGATGAAGGGTCACTCATAAAGAAGGAAGATGGAGGAGAAGAGACACCCTTTCATCTTCGTAACTCCTATATCTCCTATTCGTCCATGTCAATCCATAAAGGTTAAATAATCACAAAGACCATGCAACTCATATTGACTAATATTGTAATCAAGTCACAAAGAACAAATAAGAGCATCTCATCTATACTTTAGGGAAAATGGTTCGTGCGACAACAAGCACACTGAGCAATTCTTGGTAAGTAGATTGTTACACCTTACATAGCTGCTCTATAGAATGAATCAAAGACATCAATAACTTACCTTTATCCCAGATTAAATTATTTACATAATATAAACATCTCTAATCTCTCATAACGACAATTATGTCGAGAGTATGTTTAATATCTTTTTTCAATACAATTATTCACAATCACATTTTAAATACTCAATAAAAAATATAATTGATCGACCAGTGCATAAATATCAAAGATGTAAATATTTATGAATCTTCCTTCTTAGCTCAAATTTATTCATTCTAATCAGTTGTTTTCCTAGTTATGTTCCATAGATCGAATCATCCATAGTCATAGGATACACGCTAAAGTAACAGACACCGATTAAAATTTCAAGTAGACAGCTAAATAGTCACTTAAGGTAAAATTAAAATTAACTTATAATCTCAAAGGACTCACATAGTAGAGAAATAGGGATCCATTCTCCTACTACATTTATTGTCGTTATGACATATGTGGTATGAATCACATGCTATAATGTTATTCTCTTTTTCCAATAAAGAGCGCATGTTTTTCTCAAAATTTAACATTGTACAAATTTTGCTCTAGACATACCTAATGTCTAATCCTGAATTCAACTTATGAATTTGAATATAACCTTTAACATGTTCAGTAAATGATGGGTTTATTTACTTCGATCATAATCAATACCCAAATGATGTCATCTTGATACAACAATCAAGGTGACCTCAACTAACATGGATATCTCTATTTAAAGCTACATAAACTGCCATATAAGTAATGATCTTACCGCTATTCATACTAAATAAATAAAGATGATTATTCATATGAGTAGACCAATCTCAATATATCAACATGTTCACCGAGACTTTAACTAAAATGTAACAAAGACATATACACTGATAAATCATGATATTTAATATATTTGATTATCTTTATAAAATGTTACATTCTACGAAGTCCCAAAGATTTCACATTACCAAAAAATAAATTTTTAGTCAATGACTTAGCAAAAGGATCTGCAAGCATAGCACATGTAGGGATATACTCAAGAATTATCTTCTTCTTATCAACAATATCTCTTACAAAATTATATTTAATTTATATATGCTTACTTTTGCTATGATATTTGGGATCGTTCAAAAAAACTATAGCAGCTTAATTGTCACAGTACACTATAACAGGACTCCCACCATCCTCAGTAATTTTTAAATGCTTCAGGAACCTTTTCAATCAAACAGATTGTTGCACAATTGATGTGTAAGTTACATACTCAGTTTCCATTATGAACAGCTATACGCAAGCCTGTTTTTTGTTGTTCCATGATATGACGCCACCATTCGGCAATAAGGTATAGTCAGATGTAAATTTTCTACCATCAAGGTATCCTGCCCAATTTACCTCTGTGTAGCCCCTCAAATTTTCTACCATCAAGGTATACTACCAATGTCCCCGCATATGGTTTCTTCTTCATTTCGACTATTTCCTCAAAAATCTTAGAATACATACTTTTGCTTAGAACAATACCTTTCACTACATGTGTTTGTTCTATGTTGCAATCTGACATACTGAAGTGTTGTAGCATATTAGTGATATAAGTCTCTTAAGACAAACCTAAAAATATTTTTGATCGATGTCTAATGATCTTCACTCCTAGATGTATTCAGCTTCTCTCATATCTATTATGTCAAATTGTGATAAAAGTCATGTTTTGACTTCTATCACAAACTTCTTATCATTTTCAGCTATTAGCATATCATCAACATATAATGATAAGATGACTAACTTCCCTTTTTCTTTTCTTAGATAAGTATAATGATTCTCATTGATTATTTCAAAACCATAAAATAAAATAACTTTATTAAATCTTATGTTTTATTGTCTTGACGCTTACTTTAGCCCATATATAGACTTTTTAAGTCTAATACTTTATCCTCTTGACCTTCAACAATGTAATATTCTGGATGTGCTATATTGATTTCTTCGTCAAGATTATCATTAAGGAAAATCATTTTTACATCCATCTAATGTAATTCCAAGTCAAAATATGTTACTATAGCTAATATGATACGAATTGACACAAACTTCATAACAGGAGAAAATGTCTCTTCAACATCAATACCCTTCATTTGGGTATATCCTTTTGCAACTAAACGAGCTTTTTATCGATTAATCGATTCATCTGTTTTCCTCTTAATTCTCATCTGCTTTCCTCTTAATTCTTAATGGCCCTTCAGCCCGAAGGAAGATCGATTAAATCTCAAACTTGATTTTTTCTCATCAACTCCATGTCCTCATCTATTATAATTTTCCAATTTTTTTCTAATTGAACATCTCAATGCTTCCTCAACCGTTCAAGGTTCCTCATCGTCAACTGGGAGTATCATTAATGCATCATTCTCAATGTCAAACCTTCTCCGAGGAATAATCTTACAACTACTTTGTAGGTCAACCTATTGAGAAATCATCTTATTAATCAACAAATCGCTCTCACTAGAATGATTAGATTCGAGCATCTCTCGTGATACCTGATTTATTGATAAAGGAACATTATCCTTCTCCTCTATTACAAATAGAGGAATTTTCTAATTAACTTCACCTCTGGTTAGGAATTGAGTTTTGAGAAAAGTAGAATCTCTTAATTTTATTTATGGTTTCATCTTGCTGCTTACCATGAAAATATAAACTTTAAAAGTATCAGAATACCTTACAATGATACACTTTTTACCCCTGGGTCCTAATTTTCTATATTTGTAGATCTTATCATGAATATAAGCAGCTGATCCCAAGGTCTCAGATTGCTCAAATTTGATTTTTTGTTTATCCAATGTTCATATGGAGTAGATGGAACAGATTTAAACACTCAATTAAGTATATAGGTTGCAGCTAATAACGTCTCTCCCTAATAGGAAATTAGTAAATTAGCTTGAGTCATCATAGACCTAACCATATCTAGAATAGTTCAATTTTTTCTTTCAGCAACCACATTTTGCTGTGGAATTCTAAGGATTGTCAGTTGTCTAATAATCTATTTATTATTACATATTATCTTGAACTGATAATACAAATATTCTTTTCCACGGTCAGTGTATAAGGCCTTAAACTTACGTTCTAATTGATTCTCAATTTCATTCAAATAACGATTGAAGCAATTTAATGGTTGAGATTTATGAAAAATCAAATACACATGACCAAAACGTATGAAGTCATCAATAAATGTCATGAAATAAGAACTCTCATGTCTAGTCTTCACATTCATTGGACTATAAATATCTGAATTAATTAATTGTAATAGTGATCTAACTCTAATAGTCTTATCAAATAGTTTCCTAGTTATTTTTCCAAGTAAGACAATGCTCACATACAAATAAGCTAACCTTAGCATGAGAGTGTTAGGACCAAAAGATTTTAGAAATCTCCACAATGGTATGATATTGTCCATTTGGACTCAAGCCCTCATGGTTTTGCTCTTGGACCAATGAAGATATCTTTTTCTTATAAACTCATGATCTTTTCGATGTGTTTTCAATGTGGGACTATGTTTACAATCTTGCAACCCCAACAATTCTCTCGTCAAACAAAGGACCACAAGCCCCCCCCCCCCCCCCGCCTCAAATATCGAGTCACTCTTGACCTATTCAGGGCCTCCCCTCGAGTATCGGATTACTCTTGACTTGCTCAAGGTCTCCTCTCAAACATCAGGTCACTAACTTGCTCAGAGCCTCCCTTATTTCGTTCAAGGTTTCACCCACATGGTTTGATCTTGGATCATGGTTCTGGCTCGTGCTTCTTCCGGTGGTTAGTTTGGTGAAGAGCGACCTCGCTCTGATACCAATTGTTAAGACCAAAAGATTCCAGATATCTCTACAATGATATGATATTGTCCACTTTAAGGCTAAGCTTTCATGGTTTTGCTATTGGGCTCTATCCAAAAGACCTCATATCAATGAAGATATCTTTTTCTTATAAATCCATGATCTTTCTCATGTGTTTTCAATGTAGGACTATATTTGCAACCTTGCAACCCCAACAAAGAGTCGAGCAAGCCCTCTTTAGCTAATCTATTCATTCAATCTTGTCCTATATATCCTAGTCTAGCATGCCAAATTTCATCATTTACATCAGCATCATTAGTAAAAGCAATGCTTGAAAAAACAACCATTATTGCCATAATTAATATTTAGTTATACATCAAAAACCATGAAATCATTATATACATAACCATATCCAATTAATACAGAGTTAATACTTAGTTTTATACAATGACTGTAAAAGTTTATATAATAACCCAAATCAAGAAGACTAGTTACAGAAACTATATTTCGTTGAATCTCAGGAACATATAGGGCATCATGTAGAAATAAGGCACGTCCACTATGAAGGATGATTCATCTGCTATCATTGCATTGTTTCCTATATATATCCATTTGTTGTCAGTTGGTACCCAACGGTACTCCACGTATGTAGCTCAATCATGAACTACATGGTTCGTTGCTCCTGAATCTATAATCCACAAAAGATAAGAATCAGGTAACAACACTATACTGGCAACATAATGCTCATGAATTGAAGATCCATTTGGGTGCTTCTTGCAGCTGTCAAACTTAATTATCAGTTGACTAATCTTGTTTAAACTTACTCCATTATACTTTTCTTTCAGGGCAACAAAGACATTATGAGCCGATGGATATGACTCATACTCATAAAACATGTCATATACCATTGAATTAATCAATATACCCTTGGCAGTAGAGTCCTGTTTCTTCCATACCTTATAGGCATCAAGATCATGTTTATACTATGCTGTAAAACCATAAGCAGGCTCTACTATAAACTGATTTACAGCCTTTAGAATTTCTTATTCCTCAATAATATATTATATCTTGAGATGTCAAATTTTGTAGTTATCCTCATATAATTTAACTTCTCTATTGAGTTCATCTATGATATTCTTGGTAGCCATAATCTATCCTAAATAAACATATTATGTAGTTATTAAATCTAATTCATATATATATAATTTATTATTGACTCAATGTAAACTTGAGTTGGTTAACAAAATAAAGTGGTAATTATATTTTTATTCATGATCCAATTTAATCAACATTAATCAATTCTATTACACACCCCATCAAATGAAATAATTATTACGTGATCTATGAACAAATTATTAAATGAACTAATCATTAAATAAACTAATCATTTGAATTAATTATTTAATTAAACATAAACTAATCATTTAATTAAATATAAACTAATCATTTGTAGTTTTGTTAACATATAACATAACTTTTTATAAAGTAAGCTAATACAGTTCGCACATAATGACAGTAACAATAATAGAACTCTAAAAATATAGATAAGTTAACACCACTCCCACTAAGATAAATACTAGTGCAGTGGTTAACACAATCTCGTTCAACTTGGACTCAATTAGGGCAATCTTAGGTAAATCAATTTCAGGATTCTCCATTAGATCTATATTCAGATCTTCCTCTGAATCCTCCTGAGGCACACGATCAAGTAACTGTATGCACAATTTTGCATAAGTTATGCACCTTTTATAGCACCCTCATACATGGTGTGCAATCTCCTTAGGATGTGCCGACAATGAATGAATCAAAGCTCAGATCTTGTAATTATCCAGGATTGAAAATTCTTTCTGCTTGAGTTTCTAGAATAATCAATCGAGCCATCTAATATGTCCCCTGACACCATAAATCGGGCCATACTCTATCTCATGAATAGCCTCCATTAGCTTATTCCGTCGCACATGGTGACAAGTCATGGTGTATATTATCCGAGACATCTGGAATTGAAATTAATAATATCAGTACAAAACTGACAAACCCGTAAAAAACCAATTAATTTCAATTCACACATCTACATAGAATCAATACACAAAATACATAAGCAAATAAGAAAAATAAATTTTCTTTAATTAAGGAGCTTCAGTAGATTGACGCATTAGACCGATTGATTGGGAACCAGATCATAAGTTTAGTTCAATCCATTATCCTCGTTAGAACTAATCTAATTGGACAAGGATATCTTATACCTATGTGTTATTATTAATTAATCTAAGTTCATTTAATTAATTCTGACCCATCAGCCAATCTGACCCATTTAATAAATAATGGGCTAATTTAATCAAATCAGACATGAGAACAAATCTAGCTTATTTGATTTAAATCAGGCTCATTTAATTAAATTAGATTTATTAGAACAAATCAGATCTATTTGATCAAATCTAACCTAATCGATCAAATCTGGCTCAATAGAAAAAATCTGGTTCATTTGATCAAATCTGGAAAAATCCAACCCAATAAATCAAATTGACCCAATTTTGATTAGTCCGAACTCATTGGATTAAACTATCCCAATTAGATTTAAACCAGACTCATTGAATCAAACTGATCTTGTTAAATAAATTAATGATTTGAACTCGAGTTGAGTTTAATTGGGTCAATCTGATCAGGTTAAATTAACTAATGGTTTATACCAAACCCGGCTCGATTCAGGTGAACCGAACTGCCACGACTAATCAAACACAGAATTGATTAATGATGCAAGAAACTGCCACGACTGTCGACCAACGGCCTTCCGACGTGGTCGTCGACGCTCTCTGGCCATGGATGCCGATCGCCAGCCACCCGACATAGTCGCTGATGTTCGAAACACGCGCAACTACGAGATGCAGCTGTGACCTTAAACATATTAGTGCACTCTATAAAATGAAAGTCGACACAATCAGGATATATACAGTCTTGTTTCTTAGTTCTGAAGCCATTTTCCCCTGAAGACTACTCAACACGTTCTAATGCTTTAAATGGTCAAACTTGGAAGATAGTCGTCAAATGGGTGCCTAATGGGTGCACTATATCATCCAAAGCACCTCCATTTTTGCTTTTGGCAGCAACAACCTGGAAGGAGAAAGCTACGAGGTGATAAACTATATGGATAATTGTCAATAGAATATATGCCTCTGCATAGGAAAAATGTCTTGGAATATGAAAGAAGAGATAAAAACATAACTGGAACATTCATACATGCTAAACATTATGGGTTGATTTGCTGAGACATCCATAATTTGCGGCTAGACCCATTTGGTTTGGATGTAAAGATAAGTCGCTCATTGCTTCTCGAATTCAAGTAGTCAACCTGAGTTCAATGAATATGATGCAAAGTTTCAACGGAAAGCCTTGAGAAAAATGATTTGTAGTGGAGTAGCATAGTGATGACATGCTTCCATGCGACTCCGGTATCATATGAAAAATAAATTCACACAAATTGAGAAGAGAAGTTATTGATATTTAAGTTACTGACCTGATCTGGATCAAAAATCAAAAGACAAAACACGTCAACTGGGCCTTCAGATGGATCGAGTTCTATCTCTTCACCAGGGTCATTGATAGCAATAGTTGGAAAACTAGGAGTAGGGGCTAAGTACTGTAATTGTGATTTCAGAGAACTTGCAAACCATGCTTTCTCCCTTTTCTGCATAAAAAATTTTATAGTTAAAACCATAGCAAAAGATCAGCTAGACTAATAGATGCTAGAAAGATATTATTGATTGCGGTCAGCTGGCGAGATAATTATCAAAATGCATTCTGCTTTATGCCAATGCCAAGGCTGAGGCAACCACATCAGATTCTTGAAGCAAACAAGTCCAAAAAGTAGAAAACTTATCAACAAGCATGAAAAAGGAAATATTAGTTAAGAGTATGATTTTTCTATAGACAGGGAATCAAAATTTATGTGCATGCTACCTGGGCAATTATAACAGTCCAAATTCTGAAGATTCAGACAATCAGCACTGTGAAGGTAAGGAAATTAGCAAAATCAGTTTCAACATTTCTTTCTATAAAAAAGCAAGAACAAACTAATTCATTAAACCATCTAACAATGCACGACACTGGATTTCATCTAGAATCATCATCCCCTCCCCTCTACTCTAGGAACACCTAACAACAATATGAGCTTGTTAATTCCTCTCCTTTAACATGACACCAACTAAGAATTATACCCACCCCAAACTCCCAAATACCATCAATTCGATACAATGCTTGGAATGATGGCACATCTCGCCTTCTCAAGCATTTTACAGACACCAAAAAGTCTGAAACAACAATAATAGAAGAGTAGAAATTATGCTAGTGGCCTTCCAAAGAATACTTTATTGATAAATCATTTATGTACCTTTTCTTAGGTACTCTAACCCTAGTAAAGACCTGATACAATCACATGCTAATAATGAAAACCAAACAAATCCAGTAAAAGTGAACTTCCATCTCTTAGGCAATCCATAATTTGCTATACCTCAGATGTAACAAAGATCATAAATATTGAACTTACAGCACTGAGGAAATTTAGAGTTGGTCATACCTTATATGTAACTAAGATCATATATTTGAATCATGTGACAACGACGAATAAGGATCGTCGGAAGCATTAAAATTTGTAGTATCAATGATGCACATCAACAACAACAGTGAAATCATGCTCTTTACAACTTATTTTACTATCGTGAAGATAGATAAATTTTCCACATTCATGGACCAACTTTGAGAACTATTATCTCAGGGATTAGTGCTCCAACAACAGTCTGAATCTCACACAGCATACCTCTACCACATCACCACCATCTTATCAACAATTCTTGGTTATATATTTATGTGTAAAAGATCACTTGTCAATGCCATGTGTATGGACGTGCTAAAACCTGACAAAAGCCACAACCTAGATTAGGGAATTAGTGGTTCAAATCATTTATCACCTAGTACTGTTTGTTAAAGTGACGCTAACCATATTATGGGAATTGGCCGATAAAATTAAATTTATAGCAGTTTGTCAATCTGCAATTACCCTTACTCAAAATGTAATAATAATCATAGGATCATCTAACAACAAGGAATAATGATCACATGATAATAGGAAAAGCTAAACTGTTTGCTAACCTGAAGCTTCAAAGCATCTGAATTTGTAGCAACAATGATGTCTATAGATCCCTTAAATCTGAACTGTTCCCACGACTCAGTCAAGTACCAACATATCTAGAAGAGTTTGATGAACCATAACAAAGCAATTTCAGTTCATTACTGCAAGACTGAAATTTGACTGGTAGCAAATACATGAAGAATTTCAGCCAATGTAAAATATTTGAAGGCAAACACTTCAGATAAAGTGGCATTTGTATGTCTGACAACTTTATCGTGTTCAAAAACAATAAATATTGGTTAATTCAACTAAAGATTTTTTTTTAAAAAAAGTTAAAATTAATATTGATTGCTCAGCATCCTAGCTTAGTGATAGGAAGAAAAGAATGAAACTACAAAAGTAACAAACTTTCTTGATATACAAATGATAGAACATATATTTGAATGCTAGCGTGCGTTCATTATGCGCAGTTACAGAATTGCAAGACGATTAAATGCCCTAATCGCATTATGCCCCGAACGATTTACCTCTCCGAAACGGCAATGCTGAATCTCCTCAATCTGTTCAATCAACGAAAGCAAGCACAAAGAACGAGTACGGATGCGCAATAGTACGGGTCATACCGGAAGACCGCAGTTCGATTGGAAGGTCTTCCATTGGAACCGATTGTCGCCTGTCAATCAATTGTTGAATCAGGATCAAGATCACGGGGAGAGAGAGAGAGAGGTCCCTCCCCAGTTGGAAGAAGGCGGAATGCTTGAGATGGGCATTGGAGTCCAAGGATATTAGGAGGAGGGGCTTCCACGATGCCATTCCCCGAAAGCAAGAAGAAAAGCAACTGCCGTGCCGTGCTTCTTTCTCTTCGATTACTTGCACAAGGAGAGAGCACACTCTCCGTGTGCTCCTCTTAGCGACCTATCTCGCTTCTCTCGTCACGCTCTCGTGGGGAACGACGGTTCGATCTGTTTCAACCACTCGAAACCTTCGTTTACTTTTTTTTTTTTTTGGTCAGATTTTCTGACCTGCACCCTTAAGTTTGACAAATACATCCTCCCCAAAAAAAAAAAAAAAAAAAACTATCTAAATTTAGAATTCTCAAACAACGCCAACATAGGCATTTCCCATGCAAAAAATTTAGAGAGGTTTGTGAAACTATTATAGATACCATACTAGGTTGGAGGTTTTTAATTTAAAAGTAATAATGAAAACTTAAATCTATTTTTCCCTTTTGAAATTAATGATATGAGTGAGACTAGAAATTAATTAACAATAAGTGTTGAGTGTTGAGGTTTGTAGGGAGCGGTTTTTTTTTTTTTTATCATGGAGACAGTAATAAGTTTTTACTACGGAAAGATATGGTGAAATTAATATATATTTTTTTCATCATCTAATTTTTTGAACTAACTAATTCTCAATATGATCGGATCAATAGTGTAGCAAGGATTTTCAATTAAAAGAGACAAATTCAATAAATTAAAAAAAATAATACAATATAAAATATTTAGCAGTGATTCATCGATCTCCAGAGCTCAAAGTTAAAGAATCATTTGTGATATCATTTCCTCGTAATATTTAATATTCTTACATATGAGATATCCATTTTGATTTAAATAATAATCCTAACTAACAACCTAATAAAATAAAATTTATACTTTACAACTCTCCTTCAATTAATAAAACATAAAAGAAGAAATAACCAATTTACTCCTCTTGTTATTGTTGTTGGAAAAAAGAGGAAAAAGTTATTTATAAAGGGTTGTTTGTTGGAAAAAAAATAAAAGATTGTTGCTCACTAATATGTTGGAGCTCCGGAGGGTCTTAGGTTGATCGTCGAGTCCCTTTTGCATGAGGGAAACATGTAGGTGGCAGTCAGCCCCTGAGCGAGCTCCTTTGGGTGAGGAGCGGAAGCCGAAGTAGGAATAGTCGCTGAAGGACAGGGAGGGGGAGTTGGTGAGGTAGGAGGTAGCACCGACCCCACGCTGCTTGGCAAAGGCAAAGCGATCAACCCTGGTGCAACTTGGGTCGTGGGGAGGTCCGTTGGGAGCAGGCTGGGTGTGTTGATGGTGACTTTCTTCTTCTTCATCTTCCAAACCCTAGGCTCCTCTTTAGAAGGTGAGGAGGTAGGAGCATTGCCTTGCGCGGCTATACCACTGGGTGTAATGTCCCGGTTCTAAGATTCTGGTTAAGTATGACTTAAAAGGTTAGATTGTAATATCCATATCACCAAGGTTCATCTTCCTTTTCAGAAGTCCAAACTTAAGAACTCCAAAGTTAAGCGTGCTTGACTTGGAGAAATCTGAGGATAGGTGACCTCCTGGGAAGTTTTTCAGGATGAGTGAGAGTGAGGACAAAGCATGCTGAAAGGACTTCCGGTGGTTTGTGGAGCTAGTTGTCAACCCGATGGGCAATTCTGGTGGTGTTCTCGGTTCGGTCGGGTGGGGCCCGCTAGGGTCGGGCCGTTACAGATGGTATCAGAGCGACTTTGCGACCGTGAGTGTGCTTGTGGCAGGAGCACCGAGGGCACCACCTAGCGAGGGAAAATCTGAGATTTGTCTGTGGTGTGATTCGTGGTTACACAACGAGGACATTGTTTCTTTAAGTAAGGGTGATTGTAATACCTTGGTTCTAAGATTCTGATTAAGTATGACTTAAAAGGTTATATGATACTATCCATATCACCAAGGTGTACCTTCTTTTTCGGAAGTCCAAACGTAAGAACTCCAAAGTTAAGCATGCTTGACTTGAAGCAATCTGAGGATGGGTGACCTCCTGGGAAGTTTTTCAGGATGCGTGCGAGTGAGGACAAAAGCATGCTGAAAGGACTTCCGGTGCTCTGATACCATTTGTTGCGCCCAAAGGATGTCCACATATCTTCACAATGACATGATATTGTCCACTTTTGGCCTAGACCCTCATGACTTTACTCTTGGGCTCTACCCAAAAGACCTCATGTCAATGGAGATATCTTGCATCCTTTTAACCCCATGATCTTTACTAAATCTTTTTAATGTGGGACTTTGATTGAACCCCAACAATCCTTCCCTCAAACGAAGGACCACAATTACTCTCATGGTCCGGGCCTCCCCGCGAGCATCTGGTCACTCTGACATGCTTTGGGCTTCCCCGCAAGCATCTGCACCTGATCACCTTGACCTACTCCAGGCCTCCCCGCGAGCATTCAGCCACCTTGACCTGCTTCGGGCCTCACTGTGAGCATCCGGTCACCCTGACCTGCTCCAGGCCTCCCGTAAGCATCCAGTCATCCTGACCTGCTCCAAGCCTCCCTGGAGTAGGTCAGGGTGACCGGATGTTCGTGGGAGGCCTGGAGCAGGTCAGGGTGATCGGATACTTGTGCGGAAGCAAGTAGGTCAGGGTGAACAGATGTTCGTAGGGAGGCCCGAAGGAGGTCAGAGTGATATGGCCATACAGTCGACGATGGCACAGGATCGAGTACAGAAGCTAATGGTTGGAGGCTGGTGGTCTGTGGTCGGCGGTCGGTAACGGAGATGATCAATCAATGGTTGGGTAACGATTAATTATTACTTAAACCGTTTTGATTATGATGGATAATAGTTTAATAGTTGAGACATGGAACTTATCCAATAATTAATAAATTTAGAGGTTTAATTGGTATTAAATTTATGTCATTGAATGGATTAATTAATCGAGTGGTTTCAAATTAATTGATTAATGAATAGTTAATTTCATAACTATTATTAGTCAAAGTTGCTATCGGTGAGGAAGCTATGGTTGATGAATACTTGTAGGCACCATGTCAAATTGAATAATAAATGAAGTTAATTGATTAGGTATTCAGAATTAATTTAGATAAATTAATTAGATGACCTAGAGTTAGATAGTAAGGAACTAATATAATCAATAGGTTGATTAAATGATTTATAGATCCTTAGATCGGTTTCGTGTCATATACTTGTAGGACTTGAGCTCGAGGCAGACTTTGGACTTGAAGACGGTTTGGATACTCTGCATTCGAGGCGGGTACTTCTTACCTTGATTCTAACTTTGTGCATAAACTATTTTTGGATAAGGATTATTTTACCTTGGCTCCACTCTTATTTTTCTTGCGCTTGATAGTTCCACGTGATCTTTGAGATATTCATTTCCATATCTATACAATCTCTTGTTTGTTGTTCATGATAGGTAGCAGATACTAGATACCATGGTTGTATGCTTAGACTGTTATTTTATTTATGTACTATATTGAGCATGCTGGCTTCATGTAGCATACCTAATTTTTACTTATATTGGTATGATGACTGATTGTTTATTTATGTACTATATTGAGCATGTTGGCTTCATGTAGCATACCTAATTTTTCCTTATATTTGTATGATGACTGTTGCATTTGACGCATCATAACATGGCATGCATGTCAACGACCAATTCTCCCTTGCGGTCGAGAGAGTCATTGGTCAGGGCCGCATCCTCAGCCACTCGAGAGAGTGGTTGCTGGAGTTGATGCCGCTTGTTCTGTCGTGCTCCCACTCGGTCACTCATAGGTAGTGATAGCTGAGTTGCGAGCAGCATGGACCCCCATCGCAGATGTAGCTAGTTAGCTATTGGGACTTTCAAGTCGGAAAAATCGCTTTTTGCGTTGCGGAAACCCCGAAGTCCCATGCCACCGGATCCGTGCGAAGATAAAAATTTCGTGTACATGTTTTCTAACCTAGATCTACTCTAGATCTACATGGTAGAGATTTATATCTTTGATGTGAAGCCCTTTGCTTATCCCGCTAATCCAAGAAGATGCCAGATCTCAAGGGTGTCACGTAAGCACCCCTCTATGTGTATCCACACGAACAATTAGGTGGAGAAAAACCTCTTAAGTGTGCTAGCACTCAAGGAGGTTTCGGTCAAGGTGGAGGAGAGGGAGAGAAGATGAGAGGAGGAAGAAGAAGGAGTGAATGAATCACAAAATTGTAACCCACACAATCAAGTGGTAGACCACTTTAAGAGGAGTTTTTAAACTCCATGGAATACCAAGAGTCACAACTCTTGATCTCCCTCATGAGGTGGCACACACATGTACTATCCTTGATGATGTGGAACATCATCATTGACCCACTCTATGCCAACTCACAAATGAGGTGGCATTGGTCAAGTCAAACTTGACCTTTCATCTTTCCTTCTCAAGTCAAGTTAAACTTGACCTCTCCTCTCCTATGGTTGATCAAATCTAACCATTTGATTCAAACCAATTTAATTTAATGAATCTATATTCATTGAATTAAATTGACTCAATGAATCCAAATCTAATTAGACTCATTTAACACATGAACCAAATTGAGTCCAACTCAATTAGCTTAATTAGGATTGCTCTTAATCCAATTTGGTTCATCACTTGAACCTAATCCTCTTGGTTCATCATATAAACCTCTTGGTTCTCACATATTATCGAATATCAAAATCCAAAATCTAGCCAACCAGAATTTGATCAACCTTAACCTGAGGTAGTTTACACCAACAATATTATTTATGGATATTTGAGATGAATTAAATAAAAAAGTTTTTTTATGAAATTAATTTACAATCAATAATTTATAAATATAATAAATATGTGTTTTAATTTTTTGAATATATAAATAAAAAAAATCATACAATAGTTTATTTCATAGGTTCAATATCAATATATAAACACATTATAATAATTATATTTTGAGAGGATAATTGTTTCCAAAAAATAAATTACCCTCTATACATGCTCTCCAATATACATTGTAATGTATGTAACCTATAGCAAACAATGCCCCTAAAAAAATGTTACGGTAGGTTCACTACCATCTCAATAAGGCCCTTGGCAGAATAATTTTTTAAAGCCTTAATATTTTCTTAAAAATTAAAGATTAAAAATATTATTAGTAACATTTAATTTTATTAGTAAAATTTGAAAGGATAATTTCATACCCGGCAAAAGATTATTTTGGATCTTTCCCAAATCCCACTTCTCTATTAGTAAAATTTTAAAAATAAAAAATTATGTTAAAATGTTGAGCATAATTTATTAAAATATAATATATATTGTCTAATAAATATTTTTAATTAAATAAATAATATTAAGTTTTGTCAATAAAATATTATAAATACCAACTAATTTGGCAACTAGTAATAAATTATTGTAATACTATTAGTATACAATTTAATTACTATTTTTTTAAAAATAAATTATCGATCAATTTTAACTTCGATGGAGGGAAGTCTTGACATAGCGGTAAAATTATTGTTGCGTGACCAAGAGTTAACAAACTCGTGTAGGATTGAAAACGAACGAGGAGGGGGGGGGGTGAATCTTGTTTATAAAACCTAAGCTAGATCATTAGTGTAAGCTGCATCAACAAGTCTGAGCAATAGATATAGTCATTGTGTTCAAAGAGGAAGACCCTTCCCTCAGGATTCTACATTAGTGAGAGCTAAATATTTTTGTCTAAATAAATTTAATTGATAATTTATGAAAATTAAAATTGATAAAAATATAGCACGATAATGAAGCAGTAAAAAGATAAAGAAAAACATAAAAATTTAGAGATAAATAAATAGCATGATATTAAATATGTTTTTAATTTTTTAAAGTATTTTTTAAAAATATCAATTAGTATAAGCAATAAAAAATTTAAATTTATTAACCAAACTTAATTTCTATCGGTAAATTAATTTTTATCAATAAAAAAATAAATTACGAATCAAAATAAAATTATCATGGAAAATAAATGTGGACTAAAACTTATTTTCATAATAATTTAAAATATTTAATATTCAAATTCAAATACTTCTATAATAAAAAAATATATATATATATATCTAGTCTTTTGACGTATAAATCCGAAAGCCAATCTTTATTCTGCATATTCATAGGCGTATAATTGTTATGCACCATGCAAAATCAGTTTTTTATATTATTATTAACGACATGACTTGTAGTGTACTCGAACTAATAATCAGTTTTTTATATTATTCTTTATTATTAATTAGTCATTGATATTTTTTATATTGTTTCAAAATAATAAATTTATTTTATTGGATGGTTTGAATTAAAATAAATTTTTATTTTTCTACCTTCATTAACTAAGACGAATAAATTAATAAAATTAGTCAAATCTATTAAGTCATTTTGAGTTAAATAAACTTGGCAGATGATTAATAAAGAAATTGAACTAAAATTTATAAAGAAATCGTGTTAAAATGAATGTTTAATAAATTTATCAACCAAATGACTTAGATTATTGATGCAAGTTGAATAATTTAAGTAAATTAAATAAACTATATAATTTAAGTTAATTGAAAAAATTAGATAAATCAAATAAATAATTTCATTAATGATATCATTTTATGATCACTATAACTAAATAAAAATATTTTTTAAAAAATATTTAATGTTTTATCATATTTAAAATCTCAGATCAAATGTATTTTCTTAGTTTAACAATAGTTTAATTTTATATACATAATATTCATTAAAAATAACATTATGTGATAATTAATTTTTATATTCATTACCTTAAACAAAATAAACATATCATAATCTATCCCCTTAATTTATATAACTATCAAATATATCCTAAAAAATAGTTTTCAAAAGTCTTAAAATAAATGATTTTTTTTTAAAATCATTTTAGTTTTTTGTGCTGTTAGTTGCAAAAAATTCGTTACACAAATTTATTTACCGTCCCATTAAACAAGAAAGATGTTCATTAGGATTTGCTTATCGCATAATTACCATTTCACCCTCTGATAGATCCTCATAAGGGTGGCATGGTACTTAAACTCCTTTGTCCCTTTAAATTTTAACGGTCAAGATCTATTTCTGCAATTAGACCTCCCGATCACGAAACCCTAAAGCTCTCCTTCCTCCTCCGCTCCTCAAGTCCTCATTCCACTGATCCAAAACATCTTGCGAGCGCAGTCGCCCTTTTTGCCGACTGATCCAAAACATCTTCTTCCTCCTCTTCTGATTTGGAGTAATCCACAGCAGTGGTCGCCTCTCGCGAGTTCGTCCATTTTCTTCCTTCCCTGCCGTCTGTCCATCGAAGCAGACCTAGGGTTTGGGGCAGGGGAAACCCAAAAGCTCTCCTTCCTCCTCCGCTCCTCAAGTCCTCATTCCACTGATCCAAAACATCTTGCGAGCGCAGTCGCCCTTTTTGCCGACTGATCCAAAACATCTTCTTCCTCCTCTTCTGATTTGGAGTAATCCACAGCAGTGGTCGCCTCTCACGAGTTCGTCCATTTTCTTCCTTCCCTGCCGTCTGTCCATCGAAGCAGACCTAGGGTTTGGAGCAGGGGAACTTGTCGAGGCAACTCATTGAAACGTCGGTCAACATCTTGTTTCTAACTCTCCTTCCTCTTCTGTAGCTTCAAATTATTTGGATTCCTCAATCTCTTGGGTGTTGCAATTTTGTGTGTTGAGTGAAGTGATATGTCGAAGGCGATGTTTTTCCGATCAGATCTGATCTGAATTAATTATACTTTCTTTTTATTTATATCTTTGGTAGTGTTTGATGTGTGATTTTGCTTCATTTAGGGTCTGGAAGTTGTGCGGGGATTGTTTGACATATCTAGGTGAGATCCCACTTGTAGGCGTGAAGACCAAGACTTTTGAGGTAATTTTGGCTTAGATTTGCATTTGAGGAAGGCTTTTATCCACTTGTTTCTATGAATCATGGTATTATATGCCCCTATGCCCATACATTTCTGCTCGGGCTGAAATTTGGTTGTGTTTCATCTTTGGTTTTTATATTTGCGGAGATTCTATATTTGATATGAGTGTTTGGTTGCTTGTGGTTCTACATCTGTTAAACTTAATTGGTTAGTGTTGGTGTATAGATACAACTGTTAGTTTGTCTTTCAAGGAGTTGTTGCTAGTTGCAACGTAGGTTCTTGGCGTTATGTCTTTCAAATCTTTGTATTTGTCTGTGTCGTAATCTGTTCCCAACTTCCACAATAATGCTAGATTTCTTGGTGCTACTTCCTCTTATGGTTGTTATATTCATTTAGATGATTTTGAAAAGTGTTTATGTTATCATCATTATCAAACCGTGGTTGCCCAACAATTCGAGTATACTTGTCAAAATCAGACGAACTTGAATCATCATCCAGTGATATAAGCAAGCTTGTTGTGGTTAAAGAGGTGAAGAAACTTTGTTGCATTTCTAGTTCTATTGTGTATTTTCAAAAAGATAAATTCAGTTACCTATCTTTTCAGGCATGGTCACCATTTAATCTTGCATCAGGCAGCGAAGAGGGAGCTGCTAAAGACTCGTGCTATTCGTTTGACCCATTGGTGAGCTGAATCTCCATATGTAAACATTGGATGCCACTTTTTGGATCCATGGAATGGCACTATGCTAGAAAATAGTAGAGAGCATATGCATAAACATTTCTATATTCCTGTATAAATTTTGGATATCTACCCTCTCTTACCTGTGCATGGTAAGAGTTCCACTTAAAAGTTGATGCAAGTATTACATAGCAGCAGTTACCATCATGGTAAACTAGCGCCTGTTGTGGTTTCTTTTATAGGATAGAATCTTTGTTTTTAATGCTTTATATTATTGTGAACATTGAATGTTCTCCCTTTACATGATATCTATTAGCAGGAGAACAATCAATCTATTGTCTAAATCTGGTTTTATTTCCCTGAACACTGGACATATACAAATGTGACAGATTTGGATTCTGCATGAACTTTTACTGTATATGTCTGACTATGTCTTTCTCTCTCGATGCCATTACTACAAATATATGTAATATGATTTATAGGGAATCAGTTCAGGTCATAAGGTCACATCTACATCTATTTGAAAGTTCGCAAGTTCATAGGGCAAAAGATAAGATTGATGAAAGTGATCAATAGGAGTTCCATTCATCTATTTTAGGGAAGTTACCAGAACCCTCTGTGCTTAGAGCTCCATTAGAGAGATGCAATGCCACCATTATTATCACAGCACCTTGAGCCTACATATGTCATTTTAAGCTCTATCCTTGACAATAGTCTTGGCTATTGCTTTGATCAGTGTAATAGCTACTGTTGCTATTTTGGTAGTGCCAAGGTTC